>NC_056743.1:1010794518-1010837018 GCF_019279795.1 Protopterus annectens | reverse complement strand
TGGTACTGAATGTCGCCTTAAGGTGTAATGCTTCTTAGGTATAGTGAAAAAGTTCCATCTGAGTGTAAAAGGGCTGTCCCTTTTGACCTCAGAGATCTTTCACCAATTACTGTGGGCCTGCTGACTTATTACCACTTTATATGTGTGGAGGCAGACAGGAATAAATGTTAGGGTACCTAAGTGGCTGCAAATGATTTAGTAGACATTTTCTGCAAATAAAAAGGTGTTATGTAATAAAGTTGCACTGCTGTGATGTGGCGTTCCTTGCTTATACAAGTTCGCAGCGGTTCCTTTTGTGCTTTTAATGGATATATGTAATAAAGGTCTTCAGTCATTATGGGAAGGCCAGCTTCACTGTTATACGAGTCTGTTGCCATTCTTCTTGGGTTAGTAGCGAACACATGCATGAAATGTGTTGCCAAACACTGTTCACGTTTTCAGTCTTAGAGGAAAGCCAACCTTCTTGTTACATAACCAGGTAGCAGTTTCTCTTGGCCTTGGTAGAGGCTGATCACATGTTTCGGCTCTTTTGAGCACGCCAGCCTCACTGCAGTGGGAATAACAATGTGAGATTTGTTAAACAATGAAGAGAAGTGTAGAAGTAATGAGAAGATGTTTGGACCAATTCCAGCCAAACAGAAAACTTTTAACACAACAAAAAAAACCATCAGAGTTGACTATGTGAATTGAAGCCATTTAATGCTACTTAGCCCTTTACTGGATGAAACAAATTCTGAGAAGCATATAAGCAGAGAGACTACAGGAAACAGGGAAAAGTAAAGGTATCAAGGAAGACGCAAAAAATAAATAAAGACGATTAAGAGAGTGAGAAATTATATATAATGCTGTTTGCAATATACAGGAAGTCCTAGCAACATTGTGAAATTTAGGACAGAGAGGGGCATAGGAAGGTACTTCAGGAAAGTACCCTTTGAGGATCGATTTAAAATGTAGTTCAATAACTCTACATGTAGAAAAAAAGTCTACCGGCAGGGAGCAGGGAGTGGACGCACAAAACACACAGCTTTACTGGAAAAGCTCACCTAGACTGCCACATTACTTCATTGCCTTCTTCTATTTTGTATATTCTGATGTGTTTTCTTTACAATCTGTTTTATTTGTATTCCTCTTTTAATTTCATATTTAAACTAGGAAAGAAACCACAGCTTTGTCTCTTGTTAAGTTGCACAGAAATTAAGTTTCTCCCCACCTTCCCACTCTGGTGCTGTTGTGTTTTTAAACTCAAATGTCTTTCTAGTAGCCTGTCCTTTATGTTAATTTAACCACACATCTCCTTCCCTCTTGCCTTTCATTGGCTATTGTGAGTAAGCACAGAGTTATTTTGTGAAATCACTCCTTTTCAGCTTTTTAAATTTAATAGCCATCCCCCTGTATTCCATAGAATCAAAATAAAAATTGCCCACCTCCTTCGAATCTATCTTGCTCTTTTCAAATTAGTGGCTCTTCACTTAGATAGCTGAAGCTTAAGTTAATCTCTCTTTTGGTTTACTATATGTGCAAAATGCATTCCGTGGAATGATCCCATCTGCGAAAACCAACAATGAAAATAAAAACATCGTTCAGACAAAGGAACGAAACTGGTAATGTCGACATGTAGTCCTTCGATGTACTCTACTTTACCCAGCATACCCTGCCTATAACCCATTTCCAACTAATGTATTGCGGGGGGGGGGCAAGCCCCCCTGTACCCCCATGTGTGTGGGGGGGGCTGTACTCCCTACACCCCTTGCTAATTATATATACAAACTCCAAGATCGCACTAGATTGCAGAAATGGGTTGATTTCCATATCCCCACTGTACTGAGATCTCAAAGAAGAATATCGACTTCAAAAGCAAATGCACACTAGCATTCACTGTTGTGGAATTGACCATTTTCAGTTCGGTCATCCATGAACTGGAAAATAGCCTTCCGACTATCCCAGTTTGACTGAATACTATCCGAAATTCTGATAGTAAATCCCCTCTTTCATATCTAATTGCTTAGTGCACACTGCAACACTTAGGTTAACACATTTTTTTCCATTTTACCTTTAAGATCTGCAACATCTTCTCCAAGACCACCAAATATTAGAGAGCCCACATTTTGCTTTTCAGTATAAATTGTTTTGCACTGCTGTTATGAAGTATTTTTCTTCAGAGGAATCTGTCCATAGATCCAGTGGAGGATTGGAAACATGTTGTAGTTTCAAGTACCTTAATGACAGAGTAACACAGAATCCATTGCAACAGATGAACCAAGTACTCAGTTAATGAACAATTCTCATTAAGATTTTATCATGATTAGTTATTTCATTTAGAGACTGGGGAGGATTCACCACAATACACACTTACTTTTATATGTGGATACATGCATTCAGGACTCTACATTCCATGAGGATTGGCAATTTATGGATGAAAAAGGACTAATTAAAAAGCTTACTTGCATGCTAGTTCTAAGAAAATATCATTTTGACTCACTATTGTTTGTATACATGTCATGATTCAGTTATATGCCATCGCCACATTTCCAAGAGTGTTAGAGGACATGCACGCTATTTCCATATCGATCAAAATATAGTTCCCTGACTATATATATATATATATATATATATATATATATATATATATATATAGAGAGAGAGAGAGAGAGAGAGAGAGAGGGAGAAAATGAGGTAAAGAGGATGTTTCAGTATTGTAATTAAGGAGCTTTTACTATGTTGCTGACCACTAAGGGTAATTTTACCTTGTTGTAGTTAAACCCAGTGTAAAGTATATTGATTTAATAAGCAAGCATTACTACTTTTTCATTCATGAAGATCAAAGCAAAAAGGTTTTTTTGTTGTTGACTTAATGAAGTTAGACATTATATGATGAGTGTAGACGATGAGGCAGTAATTACTCTTTTAAATAGAGTTATTGAAAGGTTTGGTAGCAGACAGTTGTACTGCTTTAGGCAATACCAAATGAGACTTCCTGATTTAGTTGGTGGTAAGATACATGTACATTTTAAATGTCATGCCCTGGACTTGCTGTAGTATGTAGAGTTCCTCCCATAAAGATGTTTTTTGATGCTAAGCCCAATAAACAACCTATAATACAAAATGTTCTTTTTCACATTTCAGTAGACTGTAAAGGACTGTCTTTTTATTATAGATGGGGAAATTTACTTGCCAGTATTTGTTAGCCCTTACTGTGCGTCTGTATATGGGAGAATGTGGAAGATTATTTTAGCTTTGCAGTCTGGTATAGTATTGTTGGCTTATAGTATTGTTCTCCAAATGAACAGTGATGGTAGTTGAATTGTACAATATCCTGAATCTTAGCTGAAGACTAAGAATACAGATCTTTCTTCTGTAGCCAATTGCTTGCACATGGTTTAGATTTTCACTGTGAGATTTTACATGCTACAGTTTTCCAACTTTTAAGATGATAAAAAAATCAGTTGCATTATAACAGAAATGGATTATATGGAGTTGAAAGATAAATAATGTACCTTGGAAGGGCATTACAAGTTTATTGATCCCTCTTTTGGTCAAAGAGCAATACCTATCCAGATTGGAATTAAAGACGGCCAGTTCCTAACTAGATGGGTTTTTGGTGGGTAATAGAGAAGTATGGCTCATTTTGTAGTAAGTCATTGTTGCTTTTGCAAGGCAGACATTTCTCTTTCTGTCTATGTTCTCTTTCCTCCCTGTCCACTTCTAATCTTACCTTCTACCTTTTTCTACCTTGTCCTGCTACCCGTCATCCTCTTGTCCCCTCATATTCTGTCCATTTTAGACTCTTCTTTTCTGACTATTCAACTCATTGCCATCTCAAGTTCTCATGTTCTGCTGACAGTCTCATTTTCTGCAGGCTTTACATCTTCTGCCACCTCATTTCCCATGAAAAAACTGTGCAACACACCCTGAATGCTTTTCCTGTCTCTCTCCACCTCTCCTCCCTTGTACAGTTTGCTTCCTGTGAACATGTTCTGTTTCCCTTCTTGGATCTTCACACTCTCTCTCATGTTATTTGCTAGCACTTACCTAGGTCTTTGTACTCCTTTGAGAAATACCTAATGGGTATGTAATATCAGGCAAGCAATTCGTGCCCTACCACTTATTAAAAAAGGTAATTGACCACAAAAAAAAAAAAAAAAAAAAAAAAAAAAAAGGGTAGATGTGTTGTATTCCTTTCCAGATTTTGAGTCCTTTAAATAGCAGGCAAACAATTAGAATCTAACCTGCTCTGCCAAACACAAACTACTTACTTTTCCTGCCTTAAATTCCTTAGAGTTGAAACTAAGGGAAGATTGAAAAAATACAAGGAAACAAAGGTATGAATGAAAAAAAATATGCTATGGTGGTGGTTAGCTGAACAGTTTGCCTTCTACTACTAAGCAAAACTGTTGGACCATGATTCCAAGGCTTCTTGCAAAACCAGTCCCTTAGGACTGAAGAGCTGAAAGGCAGATTATTATTTAGGCAAGCAGGTTCAGTGTTTTACATAACGTAGAGGATTTAGAACATGAAACACTGGTTGCACTTGTGCATCATTGGAGTTCCTGTAAGTCTTAGAAGGGGAGAACACTAGCATTTTTGGAAGATTGGTTGCCTATTGTCTTGTGTAAGGAGTTGAGGTTCTACAGTTAGTGCATATGCATTGATCATAAGGATTTGCGGCTCTACAGTTAGAGCATATTCACTGGTTATTGTGAGGACTTGGGATTCTACTGTTAGTGCATATGCACTGATCTTTGTAAGGATTCAGGGTTCCAAAGTTAGCGCATATGCACTTGATTGTGAAGACTTTTGTTCATGTGCACTAACTGTAGAACCTAATCTTTGTAAGGACTTGGGGTTCTACAGTTAGAGCATAAGCACTGATTATCATGAAGACTTGGGATTCTACAGTTAGCGCAGATGCAATGATCATTGTAAGGACTTTGCGCTCTACAGTTAGTGGATATGCGCACTGATCATTGTGAGGACTTGGGGCTCTACAGTTAGCGCATATGCACTGATCATTGTGAGGACCGGGGTTCTACATTTAGAGCATGTGCACTGATCATTGAGAAGACTGAACATTCTGGACTGCCCTCCTCACCCTATGGTAGTGAAATCTTTTTCATTTCACCAGAAAGAGCAGGTCTTGACCTAATAACCGTTTCTTAGATTTCTGTGCAGGCATACGTAGGGAAGGAGAAAGTGGCCATCCTTACATGGTAACCTTTTTAAGTAAATTGTGGGAACTAGGTCATTATTAGGAAAGGCATGGCTGGTAGGATTGTGATAAGTGCTTCGTTAGCTCTGACACATCTTTCTAAGACTGTAATCTCCCAGTGTCTACCATAAGCTGTTTAATTAAACCTCAATGCATCTTTTCAAAATCTGTAAAATAGCTCACATCTGCATAATGTACAATGTTCAAAAGCAGAAACTTTGTTAGTATTAACCTAATATGGCCCCCAATAGATTGTCTTTTGACAAAACTAACTTATTTGTATTCCTTGCACCTCAGCATTTCAAGGAGTGTATGCCACTGCTCTGCTTCCTACAGTTGCTGAAATGTTTATGGTTCATTCATTGTTTAAGCCTTGTGCATGATGTGTTTCCTTATGGAAGCTATGTTTGTAGATACATGACCTTAAACAAGGATAAGTGTGTGTGTGTGTCTGTTAGTGATTGTGATAGCTTATGGACATTATAGAGTGAAATGTTTATACCTGGAATTTAATTCTGGTTTCAGGAATTTTTTTTGTTCTAATGTCTGCAAGTCATGGGCATGCCCTTCTGCAGTTTAGCAGCCCACTTCAGATGATGCCCACTACACTAGTAATTTTAAGAAATGTTGGAGTAAACTACCATATATATTTTTACATCACCTTTATTAACATCTTAACATGAAATTTACACTCTCATACAAATGCATCCAGTCGCAAACAACAAAAATAAAGACATGCAAAACAAATTAGTGACTATTGCATCTCATCTCAATACAATACCATCATGAACAGTTGCCCAGTATGACAATCTTACACATTCTCTTCCTTTTATCGGATTGTCTGAAAAGCTTTAAAATGTTATATCCCATTTAATATAAGCGAAAATTCAAACATTCACAGTTTGCAATGTATGTGGTATCCAGTTTAAATGTATTCAATGGAAACTGTACTGTATGTCAGTGCTAGACTCCACCATCACATAAAGGAACCTCCAAACCCTAGCTTGTCGATAGCAACAGTATCTACACAAGTTACACTTTCGCTAGGTTTTTATTTCATTACCAGTATCACCTCTACATCTTGAAAATATTTTATCATAGATTATTTGCAAATAGGTGACTTGTATATTTTAATGTCACCTCTAAAAGTGCTACAGAAATAGTTAATAAGCTAATTATACTCGTTCAAACTTAAACTGTAATATCTCAAAATAGTCTCTCAAAAATCAAAACAACAAAGCAAAATGAACACGGTAGTCAAACAAAGGAACATCCTGTCAAGCTATATCTGGGTGAAGATAAAAGACTGTATATTAGTAGTAAACAAAAAATACAAATTCAATCTAATGATATCTTTTCAGACAGATGACAATCAACCCTTTGAGTTTTACAACTTTATTCCGATAAGTCAGACATCAATAAAGAAACATGATTACACACTTAAAAAAATTCACAACTGAATCACCCACAATTTATTTTCATACCAGAGCCTAAGGACATTACCCACCAAAAACCCATCTAGTTAGGAACTGGCCGTCTTTAATTCCAATCTGGATAGGTATTGCTCTTTGACCAAAAGAGGGATCAATAAACTCGTAATGCCCTTCCAAGGTACATTATTTATCTTTCAACTCCATATAATCCATTTCTGTTATAATGCAACTGATGATACCATTGCTGGGTTTCCATTTCACCAGCCCTGCTACTCTTTCATTGTAACCAGAATAGCTTCAAATAAAGGACATAATTCAACATCAGGTTCAAACACTCACCATCTGTCAAATAAAAGAAATTTTAAAAGAACAACATTTTTTCTTTATAGTGCATTCTGAACCTTTCTCATTTGAATAGTCAGTATCTCTTTATTTTATTGCATTCACCTGGAAAGCCTCCATGTAACGAAAGCATGAACATACTGGTTAGTGTTTGTCCTGGTCAGCTACAGTTAGATGTAAACTGGAAGTGGAAGCACATAATCCTGCCAAACAATAATACCCCAGTCATCTTCAGATTTGACCCACTAGTATTTTCTCACACAGTTGCATTCAAATTCAAAACCACCTTCTGGTATATCTAACATTTGTACTTTGAGAAAGTTACTCTCCGAGATGTGAAAAAATAAGAAACCTCTGCAACCAGGTTAACAACCATATTTAAGCTTCTTAATTATGGATATTTCCATTCTCTTGCAGGCAAGGTAAAAGTGAATAAACCATCATACTCCTTAAAGTCACTAAGCCACGGTGGTGCAGCGGTAGCATTGTCGCCTCACAGCAAGAGGTTCTCCTGTTCGATTCTCGGCTGGAGCATCTTCTGTGTGGAGTCTGCATGTCCTCCCAGTGGTTGAGTGGCATTCGAAAGACATGCATAAATGGGAGTGCCTTCTTTGAAGGTTTGGCGTCGAGCTGGCACCTCAGCACCGTAAAAATATACTGCCAATCATTAGCAGACTGGACTTCCGCTGTGGCGACCCCTAATCGGGAAAAGACGAAAGAACAAAGAACTCCTTAAAGTCACTAGATCATAATGTATTTGCTACAGAGACCTACATTTTCCATCTTGAGTAGTGAGCAGGTGTTTCCCACAACAGGACCAGCAATTTGGAATTCACTCAGATCAACATATCTAATATGAAAAAATGAAACACCTGAAGGAGGTAATAATTCCTTTAAGAGTACATTGATTCCCTTCTCTAAAAACAGCAACAGTAGCACCATATTTCCAGAATCTCATAGGTCATTAGGCTGTAAATTGGTCTCTAAAATCTTACTTATTCTACTTATTTTAACTTCCCGACTTATAATTTTACATCTATAAGTATATGATCTATGCATCAAAAGATGTTTTTAAGACCATGTTCTTATAACTGCTTTATGATTACTATTATGTTTTCTACTATAGGAGTCATGTATGAAAATGTTAACTTTATATGTTAGTCTTTAGTATAGTCTAGGTCATATATGAAAAGGAACCTTGGACCAGTCTACTTAGATGGGCATCAAATAAACATATAAATTCATGTGGTTAGGAGAAAGAAATCCTGGATTATACCACTTGCATGTATTTTTACATCCCACAGAAATCCATAGCAAAAAAGAAAATGTGCTGCCAGTTCTCTTCCAGTGTATAATCACTAACTAAAGTGCTTTTATTTTTTTCCCTATTTTTATCATAGATTTCTTCTATGCATTATAGGTCTCTTGATACTGCTAATTTTAGCAAATAAAGGTACATGGAGTTTCTTAATTCCAAAGCCATTCTGCATATTTTGCACAATTTTATTTATTCATGTATATGCAACTTTTTAACCAGATTAGTGGGCTTGCCCTTGGACTCTTTTCAGCCATGAGTTGGGTGCAACAGTACAAACACAAAGTCGAGTAAGTAATAAGTTGTATAGCTGATGGACATATGAATAGGTTCATAGGTGTGTACTAGGCTAATGGCCCTGGAGCCTTTTACAAGCCTAGCCTATAGTAGTGCCCTGGCATCGTGCTACCGGACGTTAGTTCCCAGTGCCTCTATCAAGTACAGACACTGGAGTGATCCCCGGGCTGAACTTTCTATTACCTATCCACTCAAGATTTCTCTTGAAGAGGGACAGCAAGGTGCTCTGCTTGACATGTATGGGAAGTCTATTCCAGAGTTTGAACATGAACGACAACACAATTACCTTGTACCCAAAATAATATAGCAGTCAGTACAGTACAAGTTGTACTGGGCTGGAATAAATAAAAAGCAAACAATTTGTATTCAGGTGATTGCCTGAACAGACTAGGACCTAGTGATGCTTAAGGGAGAGGGGAAAAAAAATCGAGAAAGAGGGAGGAAGAGTATAGTACGAGTTAAAGGGGGCAAATCCCAAATGTAATATCCACCAGTATTTACAGGGTGAAAATCATTCCTTAGGATTTGAAGTGGACTAGAATCTATGGAGTATTGCTGCCCCCCCCCCCCTACTAGGCAGCAATATCCTAGACCTGATCATTACCAACATGGGCAACCAGTGATCCACACCAGAGGTCCTCGTTGGTCAGATAGACCACAAGCTAATCACCCTAGACATCCACATCCCGCCCCCACCCCCATTAGGGAAACCACTGTAAAAAATTTCTCCAAAGCCAACTTCATGCTTCTTAAGACAAAACTTCACGGCATCCATGCAGACGAACAATAGAGGTAGAACTGCTGAATCCTATACGAATGCACTTTATAAGCACTTACACAAGTGCATGGATCATGCAATCTGTAACAGAACCAAGATGCTATCCTCCAATAAAAGGAAGCCAATCTGGTGCCCCCCCTGCCATAAACAAACTCTACAACAAAAAAAAGAAACTGTTGCAAAAAAGACTAAAATCCCATGATTGGAGGAACTCCCTGGTCAGCCTCAGTAAAAAACTGAGATCCCTCATAAAATCCTCCAAATCTAGTTACGAAAACAAAATCGCAACTGTTTCTAAAGACAACCACAAAGCATTCTATAGCTATGTCAGGAATCTCAATGGCAACACTCAAATCTGCTCTGAGTTACAGCACAATGGCACTAAATATACAGAACCAACTGATATTGCCAACATCCTGGCAGATAGGTTCAGTGCTAACTTTACCCCCCTCTCACCCCCTAAAGGACCCATCTCTATACCAGAGGAATGCAAAGTTCCTGTAATCATGGCTGCACAGGTAAAAACCACACTCTCCAAAGCCAAGAACACAGCATCCATGGGACCTGATAACATCCCAGGCTACATTCTACATGAACTACAGAACGAACTGGCACCCCACCTAAGTACCATGTTCAATCATAGCCTCACCTCAGGCTTTGTGCCCACTTAATGGTGCACAGATGGTTATCCCACTTCACAAAGGGGGAGCAACCATGGACCCTGGGAACTACCGCTCCATTAACCTGATGAGCCTGGTCTGCAAGGCTATGGAACTTATAAACAATGACAGTGGTAATCTTCAACTCTAGACCCCACCCAGTTCGGGTTTGCAAAAGACGGATCATGTCTCCTAAACCTGATAGACTTCTTTGAAGCGATCACCAAAGCCATACATGAGGGTAAGGTGGTTCACACAGCCTATCTAGATCTCACCAAGGCTTTCAACACCATCCCCAACTCTGGAATTAAAGATAAACTCACTAAACTGGGTATAAATCCCTATGTCACAAGATGGGTTGCCAACTGGCTCACTGACAGAACCCACACTGTGAAAGTAGCAGACTCTAAATCAGACTTCAGACCAGTGACAAGTGGAGTACCACAGAGTTCAGTCCTGGGTCCTCTCCTGTTTGGTATCTACTTCTCAGAAGTACAGGCTAACACAGAGGATCTTTGGCCAACGAAGTTTGCAGATGACTGCACACCAGGAGCCATAACTGAAACTCCTAATGATGTGGACATCCTACAAAAGGGCCTCACTGACACAGATGCCTGGTGTCAAAGCCATGGCCTCAGGCTCAATGCCAAAAAGTGCATGGTCATCCCTTTTGGTAAAAACTCTGTACCCATGAACTACCACATAGGCAATATTCTACTTAACACTGAAAGTGTGATAAGAGTCCTTGGGACACAGGTGGACTGTAGTCTGTCCTTTGATAATCACATCACCACAGTAGTCAGGAAATCCTATGTGGCACACCTCATCACAAAAGGTTTCTCATCCAGGAAAAAAAGAGGTCATTGTTTCCGTCTACTAGTCCCTCATTAGACCCATTATAGAGTACAATGCCCCTTTTGGTATGTATCTCATAAGACATCTACAACTAGAAAGGCCAGAGAAATTCCTCAAAAAGAGGATTACTGGCCTCAAACAGATGCTCTATGCAGACAGTCTCACAAAACTCCAGCTTTACTCCATCGCATATCACCTACTCAGAGGCAATCTCTGCCTAACATACAAAGCTATGTCAAACCCAAAGCTGTTGGACATGCTCCACTTAAAGAAATCCCAAACCCTCTGAGCTACACGCTCTGGGGACCTAAACCTTGTCACCACAAACAGAACATGCTGGAGGGATAGATTCTTGTCCCAGAGACTTCCATATTCCGGAACAAACTACCTATCTACATCAAGCAAAGCTCCTCATTAGCACTCTTCAAGAAAAATCTTGATGATTGGATGGGAGATAGGAAATTCACCCTGGGGATCACTTCTGTGGCTCTGCTCAACAGGGGCACAGGAAAATAATTTTCTTGGGTGGCAAAACCCAGGGTACCTTTTTGGCTAGGCTCATATAGGCCCTAGGGCCAATAGCCTAGTACCTACCTATGGAGGAATTTAGGGTCTTACATTTGAAGAAGCAGAGCCCAATTGTATTAGTTGTCATTATTACATATGCAATTGCAAGACTCCTTTAGGTGGTCAATAAGTTATATTTGAAAGGACTTTATACTCACAGTTATCTGTCAGATATCATGTGGTAGTTGATTCCAGTTAGAAAGGACAATTTTTCTGACACTTTGCCAAGTTCAAATTTGAAAGGAGGACAGAAAAGGGTGATGACATTATTGTCTTCACTGTAGAATGAGTTTGGTTAATGTGTGATCCACAATTTGCAACTTAGAGAGGGTTAGTAGTATTCATACAGACGTCTGTAGGAAAACATAGGCTGAGACAGTGTTAATAAGGCAGGGGTGGGCAGACAATCTGCTTTTTAGAGTGCAGTACGAGGATATTTCTGTCCTGTTGTGAAGTTAATATATCTGCACACAGCATTCATAGTGGTCTGAATCAGACGTGTTTTATGGGGTGAAAGGAGAATAATTATGGGGTACATTTTTAGCTACTTCTGACATCTGGGTAATCTGTTGAAAATGGAATAGCTGGCTTTATGTTAGGCGATTGTAAAACAAGGAACAATTTCAGTATGGAAGGAGTGAAAGGATAGATGGGATCTAAAGTCAGTCCTAGATATTTGTATTTACATTACTGGAGTAGTATTAGCAGAGTATTGATGGAGCTGAAAATGCCAGAAGGTGGGGAAGAGGAGAGTTGTTGT
Source organism: Protopterus annectens (assembly GCF_019279795.1). Taxonomy (NCBI): domain Eukaryota; kingdom Metazoa; phylum Chordata; order Ceratodontiformes; family Protopteridae; genus Protopterus; species Protopterus annectens. The sequence goes on along the minus strand of NC_056743.1, from coordinate 1,010,824,806 downwards.
GTGCCCAGTGCCAGAACTTTTGTTCTTGAATAATTTAGTTAGTGGGTTATCGGGTAGCCATTTAGAGTGTCAAAATCATTTTGTAAAGCTTTTTGAACAGTAAAACTGAACAGCGATGTTCTATTAAATGTCATCAACGTAAAGAGTGATATTGGAGGAGAATATGTTGGGGTTTATATAAACAAAGACCTTTGTGAGGTGACATTGTTGGCTGTATGAATTCTGAAAGCTCTGTTGGAAAGGGATTTAGTAAACTAAGAGAGGACGTGTACTGCTGTTGATAAACACCATTTTCTTAAGGAGAATCTGATGATCAACACTTTCAAAAGCCCTGAGAAGGTCAAAAAACTGCTTCTGTAAGGTGTCCTTTTTCTATTGAGGTGAGAATTGTATCTTTTACTGTGTGTGCAACTGTTAAGGTGTTGGTGTTATATTCTCTTTTAAAGACATGCTGGGAACCTCATAGTGCCGTGGTGCTGAGAGCAACAGTGAGTGCTCATGTCAACTTATTGAGGCCAAATGCCCACCGGAATCATTTTTTTGTTGGGAAAATACATTCCCCTGTCTAATTTTATAGTCATTCTTTGTTTCATTTCAGTCTATCAGCATATTATAACTCTCTGGAGATTCATGCATACACTTAAAAAACAATAATCTTCTATAACAAAACATTCATACCTGTGAGTACTGACTAACAATGAGGGATGGAGTATTGGCTACACTAACCACTGCTGCATCTGGAATAACAAACAGCATGACTGAAAGATCTTGTAGCAAACCAAATGTGACTGATGTAGCAGCCAGTGGTGCTGCTGCAGGGTCAGTCATTAGAAGGTACTTTTGGCTGAGGACAAAGTCCTTGTCCAAAGATGTTAAAGTGCAGCTGCTCATTGTTCCCCCAGATTGAGAGATTTTCTTTGCATCCCAGGTCATTAGAGGGCAAGAAGACTATAGAACCTGAAAAGCATACATTCCTCCCAGCCCTTCATAAATACTACAGTAACTTACACTCAAAACAAGATATTTCCTACTGGAGATAGGGATAGTAGAAACAAACCAAAGGTAAAGCTTTCCAGAAAACAAAGTGGCAGCAAGAGGCTAGAGAGACGTAGGGAGTCCCTCAAGGCAGTTCCAGCCCTAGGGAGCAGCTGTGACTCCAGTTGCCCCTTCCCACTTCCCCATCCCTCTGAACCCTTGCTGGAAGATGACTGCACACTGATACTGATAAACAGGCTGATTTGATCTCCTCCAGACTAATCTGATGCATTCATTTAAATTCTGTTTTTAAATTATGCACTCTAAACAAACTTTCTCCTTTTAGACATGTATCAGGCTTATTAACTAAGTTGATTAGATTTTGCTATGTTACCATTTGCCCCTCTCAAGAAACACATTCACCTTAATGATTTTTATGAATGACAGGGTTCTTGTTGGTCTCCTACATTGTATTTCGTTAATCCCACTGTAAGAAAAGACAAACGTAGTACAGAGACTGACTAAAGATACAGATTATTTATATACTTCTATAAATATGAACTGCAAAAATGACCAAACATCAAATAAAATTCACATAACTACGCATAATTACTGTGCATAAAACACAAGCATATGAATGACTGAAGATGCTGAGAGAAGGCCTGTGGTAACTCAAGACAAAGCATTGAAACTAGCCCTTATAAATCTGTCCCTCCTCATTACCTATTCCTAAAATGTAGTAGTGACTTTTCACATAGCAGTCCAAAATGTTCAAGTTGCTGTTTGGCTTTCCTGGTCTTTGCAAAATTTTTGAAAGTCTGGTGGTTCTACTGACAGCTCCACATATTACTTACACAGCAAGAGAGTTTCATGCCCAGACAGCATTTCACGAAACCTTAACTGTGTCCCTCGGTTTTAGTTGTACCACAGAAATACTGAAAAACAATCTGACTGATTTATCCACATAAACAAAAAGGTTCAGCAATACTCAAGCTCCAAACCAGTCCTGACATTTGGCTGGTTTAACTGGTAGACAGCTCAGGGTTAGAACAACTGGTGTAGTTATGAATGTGCAGCTTAAAGAGCCATAACGAAATTGATGCAGAAAACATGTGACCCAATACGTATTCCACTTACACACCTTTTGTAAACTGGAGTGTGGCCTTTTACACTAGACGTGCACTGACCTTCAGTTACTTATAGCATTGTAGTATTACATATGCCAGGGGATGGCTCTTACACACGTCTGATATATATTTATGCTTTTAGTGCCAAGTCAGTTACTGGACATTATGGCTGACAAACCAAATTGAATCCTTCAATATGACAAACTGGTAATGAGGTAGAACTCCAAAAGAAGCTAAAAATCAAATGTATATCCAAAACAGAAAGCTTTTCACCGATTAGTAACAAAATGATTTTATGTCAACAGGTTTCAAAAACTGCCATCTCCCTGGTATACCAAGAATAAAAGAATTTCAAGTACAGTGAGTAAATGAATTAAAAAAGTTAAATTTCAGAAAATTAATTTGTTTAAGCACAAGAGAGACTATAACAGAGAAATCAAGAACCAAAGAGAAAAAGTTGTATAAGAGCACAGTAAAAGTGAATTCCGAGCTTCATGTTAGGAGTTCAATGGACATATAGGCGCAATTGTCCAGTGGCCATCTGGAACGTGTTATGGCCAGATTGAACAGTTACCTGACTGCAATAAACATGGAAAATGAAACATGACAAAAGAAAGCTTATAAGGGAAAGAGGTAAGCCTATAGAATACAAGGATTAATATCGGATGAGGAAGATACATAAACTATTACAATAGAAGCTGACAAGATACTTTCAGCTGAAGAAAAAATGTACAACTCCGTGTTTACAAATTTGGAAATGCAGCACAGTTTTGTGAAAAATGAGTGGTTTGGACACGAACTACACAAAACAGACAAGCCAAGGAAGAAAATGCAATTTTACTATTTTTTTAATGCAGAAATTAGAATGTCAATTTAAATATCAAGTAAGACATTTAATCCTAAATACTGTACATAAAAATGAATACAACACCTAGGAATAAAATTAATAAATTAACTTTACAGTGAAAGTCTTCTTCTTCTTTCGGCTTTTCCTGGTTAGGGGTCACCACAGCGGATCACCTGTCCGATCATGATTGGCAGTGGAGTTTTATGGTGTCAAGTTGCCAGCCCGGCGCCCAACCTTCCACAGAAGGCACACACATGCACTCAAACCTAGGGCCAATTTAGTGTGTCCAATCCACCTACAGCATGTCTTTGGGATGTGGGAGGAAACCGGAGCACCCGGAGGAAACCCACTCGACCACAGGGAGGACATGCAGACTCCGCACAGAAGGCACCCCAGCCAAGGATCTGATTTGTCCAATTCAAATTTGTTTAAAGAGGCCATAAGAATTAAAAGGCCATAATAATTATAAACAGAATCTGCAGATTTAGAAAACTCTAGAATGATTTTTCCAACTAAAAGTTGTTTAGAATAACTACAGATTAAGAAATACCCCGATACAGGTACTATTGATGGGACCTTCAGAGTGAGGTCTCAGTGTTACAATGCCTTACCAGGAATAATGGCCAGTTCTAGAGGACCAATTGCCAGGTAAGCAAAGGAGAGCCTACATGAGTTTTATAACCATTTCGGAGGGAAAATTAGCAGCTCTTTCAAGATGTGGGTGGTTTAGTTGGGGCACAGGAAATAACTCTGAGATGCACAGGACCCAGTCTGTGTAGGGCACAGAAGATAAAGACTAAAACTGTGAAAAAGTGCGAGTATTACAGATAGCCACTGTACATTATGCAGGACATGGGTAATACGACTGTACCACAAGGTATCAGTCAAAGCTATTGCTGCAGAGGTCAATACCTGACGCTGTCAGGTTAGGTAGCGATCTGAAAACCCAGTGCAAAGTGCATTTCTGTGGAGGATGCTATGAGGACAGCTGCAGACATGTAGCCCTTTAATACCAGATGTTTCAAAGTACCATGTCCAGTCTTGTACATAAAGCATAAACTTCAGTCTGTTCTAGCCATTAAAATAAGGGAGAAAGGAAAGGAACACACATGGGATGAACACTGGATTTTACAAACACCACCTCATACTTTGTTAGGTAGAGATCAAAACGGCTATAGCTTAGCTAGGCCTCAGTGGATATAGAATCAGATACGTGCTCCTGGCAAAGGTGAGCTATAGCTAAATATCATCATAAGTTATGCAGAACTGTCAGGGGAAGCCAATCGAAAAGCATTATGTGAGACAGACATTACATGCAAGATCATATTAGATCTCACAAGTTCACTAGACAGTTGAAGGGGACACACACAGACACACACAAAGAAAAAAAATGCAATGAACTCTATTAATGGTCTATAAACTATCTGCAGTGGCACAAGCAAAACGGTTTCAAATTAGAGAACCGAGAAAAGGTAATATAAAGAAAACAGCACAAACAAACACAGTTATAAAGAATGCAAAAAGTACTATCTTCAAATACAACAGGGCATCTTGCCTACAAACAGTGTCACTGACAAAAGGTAAAACAACTTCAGTCTATAAACAAACAAAATATTGCAAGAGTTTGCATGGATAGAAATAAAAAGGTAAACTGAGTGGAAGACACAAGAGAGTACAGTATCATAAGACTGAATTCAAATGGGTTTGAGAGAAGGGTTGAAGTTCACAGAAAAAGAAGATTTAAATGCATCATGCAAGGGTGAAGAAAGGGAAATGTTTTCCAATATGTGTGCGTGTGCATGTGTGTGTATTGCTTGCGTTCAACTGTGTTGTCATCCTTAATGTTGGCAAAGCATGAATTTAAATGGTGTTTTACTTCATCTGGGTACAAGTTTTGTTTTCTGTGTAACTGCATTTCCATGGGGAGATGTGACACTGTGTATATAAATGGGTGTGGGGGTGAAGCTCTCATGTTATGGAGTGTGGGTGCATAATCCTGCCCCCGAACACACACACAAATGCAGGTTTGATGGTTTTGTGCGCTTTTTTAAGCAAATCATAAATGCAAGGCTATTTTTCTTGCAGATGATATCCTGTTTGCCATTGTTGTATGGTCAGCCACTGCAGAGCTGATGCTTTGTTGTCAGCTATGTGATGGTCGATAGTTGTAGAAGTCATTGAATGCTGATATGAGAAATGGATTGTCTGTCAAGAACAGTCCATAAAGCTTATTTTCATAGAAATAAAGATGGCAATGAAAATAGCAGACTCTGAAGAGACTGCATGGTGAGAAAGATGTGAATATTGAAAGAGCCATTGAAAAACAATTGTCTACTTCCATCTTTTCCATGAAAGGTAAGAAGGCACTCATGGTGGAAGTGGTGTTGATTGACATTGAAAGGTTTTTGGTTGAAGGTAAATTTGACTGAGTTAGAAGATAAAGTACAGAGAAAATTTTAGAGTTATTGGTTTACGTAATGGAGCTGAAGGAATGAGATATCATTTGCTTTCATAAACTCTATACATGTACAACTGGTTTTCCAGATGATAATATATGGCTGAAAAAGCTTGAAAACATTCTTACTGGCTTCTGCAGAGGCACTGGAGTAATATGAGAACAGATGTGATTCAATTTAAGGACTAGCTATGCAAAGAGCAAATACTAACTCATCTCTAGAGGGCATGCAAAGTTTGTTCATTTAATGGTAGAAAGTTTGCATTTGACAATGATTTTTTTCTGAAAAACACACTATAAAAATGAGCACAGCTTCAAGATGCCAGAGAATGTCTGAAATATCAAGTACAACTCTTGTACCCTATTTTGAAGGCATTTTCTGTTAAGACAGGACTTTATCGATCTAGTGAAGGTATGATTTTGCAGTTTCAGAGTACCTGATCATCTAAATAAACCAGTGTTCTCCTTATTATACAAGCCTAAGATTAATCTAATGGAGCAACATGAAGTTTGCAGCAGATCAAAAGTCGGCACACCTAGATATTAGAGAGGATTCACCAGGTCATGAGGTTACATTTTTATGTGGACTCGTATTTTGAACGAGTTTACATCAGTCAAAGTTAATATACATGGACTAGGGAAAAAAAAAAAAAAAAAAAAGAGTAATCGGTTTAGTCTGCAAAAGGACAGTTTACATGCATGGCACGGATATTACATTATTTATTTTTATTTTATTTTACATTTGTTTACCGAGATAGTCCGACTGGACACATGTCTATTTACAGTAGAAGCCCGGGGAGAAAAGCCCCACATTCAGTACAGAAAAACAAATAGTTGTACAATATGATAACAATATGATCATCTATACAGAAGCAAAAAATTAACAGATAAAAATACAACTTTTGATACAAAAAACAAAATTAGACTAGAAAAAAATACAACTTTCAATAGAGAAACATAAATTGATACTAGATAAGCATTATAATTAACTACAGAGAAAAACAGAGACTATTTAGCAATTAATTAGGTGCAAGTTTAGCATGAGCTTGTCTATTAGAAACTTGAGTAGAAAATAAAATTTCTGATACTATAGAAAAAATTACAGTGGGAATAATTGGATATGAAGCTATCTGGACTGGTAGAAACAATGATGATTAGGTAATGCATGGACATAGCCAGGAATTCATTAAGTGTAATTTAACTGAGTTTTTGAACAGCGTAATAGTGGAGGCAGAAGATAAAGCAGCGGGAAGGTTATTCCAGGATTTAGCTACATTATGGGAGAATAGTTCTTTACCTGCAGTGCTGTTAGCCTTAGAGATACAAAGGAGTGATTTATCAGTGGAGCGAAGGGGACGATTGGATTTGTAGGGTGTGAGTAGGTGACTTAGTGCTGGGGTTCTATCGGGATGTCTCACAATATTGTAGGCAATGATTAGTTGATGGTAATTGAGTAGTTGTGGAAATTCTAGCCATTGTAGTTCCTTTAGAGCCTGACAGTGATGGGTTCTGAAGGTGCAGTTATTAGTGTACTTGGCAATTTTGTTGTAACATGTCACAAGTCTAGCAAACCCAGCCACTGGGGATGCACAAGCCAGTGCATTTCTTTGTGCCGGTCCCAAGCCCGGATAAATGGGGAGGGTTGTGTCAGGAAGGGCATCCGGTGTAAAACTTCTGCCAAAAATTACTGATGCAGAGATCTTTTCATAATTGCATACCGGATCGGTCGAGGCATGGGTTAACAACGACCACCACCAGTACTGTTAGCCAACAGGGTGCTGGCGGAAATTGGGCTACTGTTGGCCGAAGGAGAAGAGGAGGGCAAAGGCATGCCCGAAGGCAGGAAGAGAGGAGGAAAGTTAGGAGTGTAGCAGTGAGGGTAGGAACTTTGAATGTTGGCAGTATGACTGGTATAGGAAGAGAGCTAGCTGATATGATGGAGAGAAGGAAGGGTGATATATTGTGTGTGCAAGAGACCAGATGGAAGGGAAGTAAGGCCAGGTGTTTAGGAAACAGGTTCAAATTGTTTTATCATGGTGTGGATGGCAGGAGAAATGGGGTAGGGGTTATACTAAAGGAACAATATGCCAAGAGTGTTTTAGACATGAAGAGAGTGTCTGACAGAGTGATGTTTATGAAGCTCGAAATTGATGGTGTAATGATGAATGTTGTTAGTGCATGTGCTCCACAAGTTGGGTGTGCGATGGATGAGAAAGAGAAATTTTGGAGTGAGTTGGATGAAGTTGTGGTGAGTGTACCCAAGGGTGAGAGACTAGTGATTGGAGCGGACTTTAATGGGCATGTTGGTGAAGTGAACAGAGGGGATGAGGAAGTGATGGGTAGGTATGGTATTAAGGAGAGGAATGCAGAAGGTCAGATGATTGTGGATTTTGCAAAAAGGATGGACATGGCTGTGGTGAATATGTATTTTAAGAAGAGGGAGGAGCATAGGGTGACATACAAGAGTGGAGGAAGATGCACACAGGTGGATTATATCCTATGTAGGAGGGCCAGTCTGAAGAAGATTGTAGACTGTAAAGTGGTGGCAGGGGAAAGTGTAGTTAAGCAGCATAGAATGGTGGTCTGTAGAATGACGCTGGTGATCAAGAAGAGGAGGAGGAGTGTGAAAGCTGTGCCAAGGATTAAATGGTGGAAGTTAAAAAAGGGTGATTGTGAAGTGGAGTTTAGGAAAGAGTTAAGACAGGCACTGGGAGGCAGTGGAGAGTTACCGAATAGCTGGGTAACTACAGCAGAACTAGTAAGGGTGACTGCTAGAAAGGTGCTTGGTGTGACATCTGGACAGAGGAAGGAGGACAAGGAGACCTGGTGGTGGAATGAGGAAGTACAGGAGAGTATACAGAGGAAGAGGCTGGCGAAGAAGAAGTTAGATTGTCAAAGAGATTAAGAAAGTAGACATGAGTATAAGGAGATGAGGCGCATGGCAAAGAGAGGTGGCGAAAGTTAAGGATAAGGCATATGGAGAGTTGTATGAGAGATTGGACACTAAAGAGGGAGAAAAGGACCTGTATCAATTAGCTAGACAGAGGGACAGAGCTGGGAAAGATGTGCAGCAAGTAAAGGTGATAAATGATAGTGAGGGAAAGGTACTCACAAGAGAGGAGAGTGTGTTGAGTAGATGGAAAGAGTATTTTGAGAGGCTGATGAATGAAGAGAATGAGAGAGAGAGAAGGTTGGATGATGTGGGGATAGTGAATCAGGAAGTGAAACAGATTAGCAAGGAGGAAGTAAGGGCAGCTATGAAGAGGATGAAGAATGGAAAGGCTGTTGGCCCAGATGACATACCAAAGGAAGCATGGAGATGCTTAGGAGAAATGGCAGTGGAATTTCTAACTAGATTGTTTAATGAAATTTTGGAAAGTCAGAGGATGCCGGAGGAGTGGAGAAAGTGTTTTGGTACCTATCTTTAAGAATAAGGGTGATGTGCAGAGCTGCAGTAACTACAAAGGGATAAAACTGATCAGTCACAGCTTGAAGTTATGGGAAAGAGTAGTAGAAGCTAGGTTAAGAAAGGAGGTGATGATTACTGATCAGCAGTATGGTTTCATGCCAGGAAAGAGCACTACAGATGCAATGTTTGCTCCAAGAGTGTTATTGGAGAAATACAGAGAAGGTCAGAAGAAGTTGCATCGTGTCTTTGTAGACTTGGAGAAAGCATATGACAGGGTGCCTAGAGAAGAGTTGTGGTATTGTATGAGGAAGTTGGGAGTGGCAGAGAAGTATGTAAGAGTGGTACAGGATATGTATGAGGGTAGTGTGACAGTGGTGAGGACTGCAGTGGGAGTGACAGATCCATTTAAGGTGGAAGATGGATTACATCAAGGATCAGCTCTGAGTCCTTTCTTATTTGCAGTGGTGATGGACAGGTTGACAGATGAGATCAGACAGGAGGCCCCGTGGACTATGATGTTTGCAGATGACATTGTGATCTGTAGTGAGAGTAGGAATCAGGTTGAGGAGACTCTGGAGAGGTGGAGATATGCTCTAGAGAGCAGAGGAATGAAGGTCAGCAGGGCTAAGACAGAATATATGTGCGTAAATGAGAGGGAGGGTAGAGGAATGGTGAGGATGTAGGGAGTAGAGTTGGTAAAGGTGGACGAGTTTAAGTACTTGGGATCAACAGTTCAGAGTAATGGTGAATGTGGAAGAGAGGTGAAGAAGAGAGTACAGTCAGGGTGGAATGGGTGGAGAAGAGTGTCAGGAGTGATTTGTGACAGACGGGTACCCAGTAAGAGTGAAAGGGAAGGTCTACAAGAGGGTAGTGAGACCAGCTATGTTATATGGGTTGGAGACAGTGGCATTGACAAAAAGGCAGGAGTCAGAGCTAGATGTGGCAGAGTTAAAGATGTTAAGATTTGCACTCGGTGCGACTAGGATGGATAGGATTAGGAATCAGTATATTAGAGGGTCAGCTCATGTTGGACAGTTTGGAGACAAAGCAAGAGAAACGAGATTGCGGTGGTTTGGACATGTGCTGAGGAGGGATGATGGGTATATTGGGAAAAAGATGCTAAGGATGGAGCTGCCAGGTAAGAGGAAAAGAGGAAGGCCTAAGATAAGGTTTATGGACGTGGTGAGAGAGGACATGCAGGCGGTTGGTGTGACAGAGCAAGATGCAGAGGATAGGAAGAAATGGAAAGAGATGATCCGCTGTGGCGACCCCTAACAGGAAAAGCCGAAAGAAGATGATGATGTCACAAGTCTAGCAAGATCATGTTTTCTGATATAGGTAAGGATTGGTGCCACATACATTAGAGTGGACAATAGATGGGTTTGGGCTAGGGAGATTCTCGCTTTTTTTTTGAGAGAAAGTTTTTATGTCTGTATAGTGTTCCCATTTTTTATGGACTTTTTTGAGGGTTTGTGAAATGTGGACATCAAACTGTAGGTTTTTGTCAATTTCTACACCCAGGAGTTTGGTGTACTCAGAGGGGGTGATGATAGTACCATTTATGGAAGTGATTGAAAAGGATAGAGAGGTAGGAATAGATTTGTTGGGGGTGAAAAGAACCAATTTAGTCTTTTTGGGATTTAGGATAAGTTGGATCTGAGTAATCCAACTTTCCACTAAACTAAAGGAATCCTGAGTGAGTTGTTGCAATGTGGTAAGTGAGGGTGCAGAGCAGATAAGATTCGAATCGTATGCGTACTGTACGAGTGTAGCAGGGTGGGTGGAGGTATGATTGTTAGTAAAAATCGAGAAAAGAAGAGGACCTAATATAGAGTCTTGTGGTACACTTATGGTTGTTGGGAGTAGAGGAAATAGTATCCCTTGCCATTGGACAGACTGCTGCCTATCTGACAGATAATTTTTAAACTAGGCAATAGTTGGAGGGGCAAAGGTTAGAGAGGCAAGGGTGTCTAGAAGTAGGGAGTGTGAAACCATGTCAAATGCTTTTGAGAGGTCTAAAAATATAGCAGATACAAAGTTGTTGTATTATAATTTTGAAGTGGCATGATTATCATATAAGCAGTGGTGATTCATCCAGAGTTTGATTACAGAGGTGAGACTTATTATGTTTGGTTTTGTTACAAGTGACATACTGAAACTAGATAGTTGTTTTGGGGGTTGTAATAATAGGCATACTGAAACTAGAAAGTACTGTTACAGCAATGAGGAACAAACTCTTAATAGAATATTTGTGGTCTTTTCTTTTTTGATAACACAATGTTTGGAAAAACTACAAGTGCTGTTGGTGGACCCCTGCAGGAAGAAAGTAAATTTTTTTTTTGTCTGACAGTTGCTTAAACTGATGGATTAGGTAAAACAAAAAGCAACTGTATTTTGTTTTCTGTTTGGAGAAAAATGCATGTCCTGGTGTTTTTGTTCTATGTAGCAGATATACACTTAAATTACCCAGTCTGCGCATTTCACATGTTTTTTATTGGTTAATTTGTTTCTTGAGTGATACTTAAATACGCATAGAATATCTTTGGCCTTGTCTTTTCTGATAAGACACAAAGACTGGAAAATCTACAAGCACTCTCTACTGATTATTTTTCCCATCCGGCCATGTCATCCCATTTCTTACTGTAAATTGAGCTTTATAAGCTCCTCCCTTTTTAAACTGCTGTTTATATCTTGAATTATTTATTTGCCTTTCCTTGTGCTTATTCTGAAAAAGTGCATTTGTCTGCCATTGTCTGTTCACCGATTTACTTGCTCCGAATTCATCATCTAGCTAGCTGCTGGATAAAGTAGTGTACTTTACACCCTAGCAAGCTCTTTTCTGTGTTTTTACATCAGGAGAACAGAGATTTTCCATCAAGTATGTGTGGTAGCATGGTCTGTATAGGATGGGGAATTATACTAAAGGTTCCTACATGTAGTTGTTTTATTGGCTGGAGGCCTTATTAAATCAGCTTACCTTGTTTTTAGTGCCTTTATAAATTCTGCAGAATTTTGTGTCTCTTGGCTCATTTCTACAAAACAAAGTAATTTTATTTAATAATCACTTTTATAAGCTGTTTAGTACACTGCTGTTATCTGGAATTATTTATTACTTTTCCTTAATTTTAAGTTTGTTTGTGGTAGCATTTCACTACGGGCACTCTTTTACTGTGTTTTTACATTACGAGGACTGGGATTATTCATCTGATGGCAGTAGGTGTTTACCTGCTCTGTCCAAGTTGGAATGCACACAAAAGGGCTCTAAGTGTAGTTGTTTTATTGGCCAGAGGGCTCATTAGTAAGTTTTCTGCATTTCCAGTGCTGGTATAAATTCGGCACATTTACACAGAGCTGCTCGCTCTGCCAGTGCCCTGTACAGATGCAAGCATCTGGAAACATTGCTTATTTTCATTATACTGTGAACATTTACTGTGCAATTTATTTTATTTTATTTGCACTTCTTTAAAGTTTAAAGTTGCATTTTCAAATTGTTGTAAGGGATGCTGTACTGCACTGAAATGCATTGTATATATGGTTTCTTAGCATTTGACATCTATTTGTGGTTCCTTAACACTTGGGCTCCAAACCAGTCATTTTACATTAAGATGGTCAAAGTCTGCACTCTTGTGGCAGGAGATAGCTGATTTCACCTATTTTTTTCTCGAAATTGCTGGTGGAAAGCTCATTTTATGCTTACCCGATTGGTCATGGGGTATATTTAAAGTAAAACTTGTTTTTTACTAATTGAATTCAAGCCTCATGTTTGTTTGAAGCTGCTCTTTGCACAATAAAACAACTACACTTAGAGCTCTTTTACTGATGCTTTGTATACACACAATCAGAAGATGAAATTTCCCTATAAAAAAACAACTCAGAAGTTACCTCAGTCTTCTGTAACTCATGGAGCAACTATAGTTTGTGAGGGGAGCAGCAATTATGCATTGAGTTAGGATTATTTATATGTCTACCTTACCTTACTATAGCACCCAAGACTATTGCTGCCCAGAGAGCACCAGATTTGGGTGCTAGGCAGAATTGCTGGCTAGGTTAGCTGTAGCATGTACCCTTCCCTCATCGAGTTACAAACATCCTCCACTCCTATCCATTGCAAGTACATATTAGGACCTGCATCAATGGACGGGCACTTTCTTGCCATTTCTGCACCCAGCTCGGTGGACAGGGGCATCCTGAGGCAATATGACAACTGCCTTATGTACACTGATACTTAATTCTCATACAGACAAATACACAGATGTAGCTACACACTGACTAGTCTCCCACATACAGATGCAAAAAGCAATAAACAGATGGTCAGTTACTCCCACACACCACTCACAAAGGATCACACACAGACCCACATTCTGTGGTGCTCACATGTAACTTACCCAGATCTCAAAGGTGTCTCATATGCAGTCCTAAGAAACTTTGTAGGCACACAAACAAGACAATTCCCATCACAACACATAATGCCACATCTCATTGTGTCTCAACTACAAAGCCCATAAAGCGAAACACTCCACAACCCAATATTCTGGTCATAGGAGGCTGCATTGTGAGACACACTGATGTCCCTTTTACCAGGTTGGATAAGGAGAAGGTTGCAGTTAGTTACCTGTCATGGTCCAGGATCTGACAGATTACACAAGCTCTCTGGTCACTTACCGTTAAGTGCAAGTATGACTCTATCATAGTCCATGTGGCCACGAACGACCAGAGATGTACCTTCTTGGACTATATGAAGAGAGACATGACTGAGCATTCTGAATGTGTATCACAGGTAGGTATGGACCTAGCATTGAGTAGCATTCTTCCATCTCCAGGGATGGTGCCACAATAACAGCAGAAAATGATCAACTTTAATAATTGGCTTAGCTACTGGTGTCATTTCAAAGGGGTCCAATACTTGTCAGCCTGGGAGTACATGGTTGAGAGGCCATGTTGCTGCTTTGCCAGGGATGGTTTTCACCTGTCATCTCTAGGCTTTTGGATACTAGCCAAAACATTACCCACTCCTATAGTACCTTTTTTTAGGCATTGCTAAACAGACAAACCTTCCAACATAACAAAAGCTACTCAGGACAAGGTAAAGGCGTTACTGCTCAATGCCAGGAGTCTCAACAAGAAACTGCACTCCCTGGAAGCTGTCCTCACCCTGGAGAATACTGATGTCTATGTAGTTACAGAAACATGGTTCAAAGCCACAGAAAGCACTCCAACAGTGCATTGCTATAAAGCCTTGCATATGTTCCAACTATCCACTAAACATGAAAGAGCAAAAAGTCGAGGTGTATCTATCTACATAAAGGATAAGCGCACCTCAAGGCCATTCAAACAATAGAACATGCTTGAGCTACTCCATGTGCAACTAGCAATGGGAAAAATCCATCACCATGTTTTTGCTAGCTACAGGTCTTCCACCATGAACCAGGAAACCCATACATCATACCTGAAGTTACTAGAATCACTCACCATCCACCCCAATACCATACTCGTGGGTGATTCTAACTACCCCTCTATTAATTGTGAGGCATAAACAACCAGTAGCATGCAGACACAAAGATTTCTTGATTCTATAAATTCAAATGCCCTGGAGCAGCTAGTCTGCACTCTCACTAGGGGAACAAGTGTCCTAGATCTGGCACTCACAAATATGAGAGAGTACTGCAGCCCCCCCCCCCCCCTCAGTGTGATGTCCTCACTTGTAAGATCAGATCACAAAGTGGTCTCTCGAAGTAACAGGTAAAACTAGTCCCTCCACCTACCCCTAAAAACTTTAAGAACTTTTCTAAGGTAGATTATCCTCTATTAAAAGATGGCATAACTATCTTCCAAGCTCCCCCATATCCAGAAAACACAGAAATCTGTGCAGAGGCATGCACAAAAGCTATGTACAACCATGTAACTAACTGCATAGAAATGATTGTACCAGACCAAAATAAACCCAGGTCAAATCGCAAAAACAAGCCACTCTAGTTGATCCCTGATATTAATAGGTTGCACAATAAAAGAAAAAATCCTGTTGAGAAGTAACAGGAAATGTGCACAGAGCAAAAAAGTCCCTCATTCAAAATAAATGAATCAGGGAAGTAGTCATGTCTCTTAAATCAGACTTTGAGGTAAAAATAGCCTCCAAAGCCAAGGATAACTACAAGGCATTTTTCAGTTATGTCCACAATCTTAAAGGGTAACACCCAGAAATGTGAGGACTTTATTTTAGATGGTATCATCTATACTCAGCCAGAAGATCTAGAAAATCTGCTGGCTGACAAATTCTGCTCAGATTTCACCTCCCATCACCCCTTCTCTCACCCAAAAAATACCCTCCACCACTCCACCACCAATTATTACCAAACAGCCCATCACTGTGCTCTCTAAAGCTAACAGTCGTAGCTAGAGTGGGGGCTGACAATGTACCAAGCTGCCTTTTAAACTGTTTAAATCAGAACTTATGGATCCCATTAGGATCACTGTTTAAGTACAGCCTCCAGACTAGCTTTGTCCTGACAGAGTAGAGGACAGCAACAATCACCCCTCTGCATAAAAGGGGGACCATCTACTAACCCAGGAAGTTACAGGCCCATAAGCTTGGCTAGTCTTAAATGTAATGTCATGGACCTGATAAATAATGACAATAGGTAACCTCCAAATACTGGACCTGACCCAAATTCGGCTTTCTCAAGGCCAGGTTATGCCTACTGAAACTGATAAATTTCTTTGAGAAAGTAATGAGGTTAAAATAGTGCATGCCACCTACTTCGACCTGGCCAAGGGATTTGACACAATCCCCCACTCAGGCATAATAAACTCACAAAACTGGGCATAAATCCTTATGTCACCAGATGGATTGCCAGTTGGCTCACAGATAGGAAACGTGGTTAAAGAGAGTGAATCAAGATCCAGCAAGAGGTCAGTTACAAGAGGTGTGCCACAGGGCTCAGTGCTGGGACCAGCCCTGTTCAGAATATACTTCTCTGAAGTCAAGGCTAATGCAGAAGGCCTCTGGATGACAGTTTTCTGATGACTGCAAACTGGGAGCAATCATTAAATCCCCCATGTGTAGATCTCCTTCAGGAGGCTCTAAATCATGCAAATGATTGGTGCCAGAACTATGGCCAAAAACTTAATACAAAAAAATGCATCATCATACCCTTTGGGAAGTCAAATGCCCCTGTAAATTACATCATCAATAGCACACTCCTAAGAGTAGACTCAGAGGTGAGAGATCTAGGTACACGGATAGGTAGCAACCTGAACTTTGACTGCCATGGGTCTATACTGGTGAGGAAGTCCTATATGACATAACTTATAAGTAAAGGTATGGCATCCAGACACACTGGTGAGGAAGTCCTATATGACATAACTTATAAGTAAAGGTATGGCATCCAGACACACTGGTGAGGAAGTCCTATATGACATAACTTATAAGTAAAGGTATGGCATCCAGACACACTGGTGAGGAAGTCCTATATGACATAACTTATAAGTAAAGGTATGGCATCCAGACACACTGGTGAGGAAGTCCTATATGACATAACTTATAAGTAAAGGTATGGCATCCAGATCCAGGGAAATTATAGTCCCACTGTATTCGGCCCCACTAGACCAATAATCGAGTACAATGCACCATTTGGCATGTATGACTAGCCACTTACAATAGCTGGAGTGACCTTAGAGGTTCCTCACAAAGAAAATACAGGGTGTAAACATGTCCTGTGTGGGTGGACTAAAAGCCCTATCACTTTATTTGGTCTCCTCCTGACTATTAAGGGGTAAACTATGCTTGACCTATAAGGCACTCACAAATCCAGCCATGATGCAGTTGCTATACATTTACAAATAAAACATGAGGATCACCCAATCTAAGGATCAAACCTTAGTCAGAAATTCAAACAAAACATGCTGGAGAGACAGATGTGTTCTTTGGAACAGGCATTCTATTGACATTAAGCTGAGCCCTTTCCTGGCCCTCTTCAAATGCATTTTGGCTCAATGGATGGGGAATCAAATTCACAGTAGAACATAAATGCCAATAAATGGAAACGCAGAGTACTTAACAAAAAAAATTTATTAAAAGTCCACAAAGCTTTCTGGAGTAACCCTTCTTCAGTATGTACACAAGTAAAATAAAACAATCACAATAAAGCCATCTGACACAACACCAGTCACAAAACCCAGTCAATGAAGTAATCAGCTTAAAGAAATAAATGCCATCATTTAAAATCTAATACTCTATAAAAAATAATAAATACAACACATCAATGGCACTATAAAGAGTGATAATAAATAACAGTTGTGCATGTTCACAAAAAACATTTATAAAAATTATTTCAGCATCATTTGCTTCCTCTTAAGTATAGGTTTTATACTAACAGAGGTATTCAAGCCAGGTACATGGTCTGCATCTAAGCGTACATCCACTTATTCACAGACTTCCAAACAATTATTTAAATCCCCTCCTCTTTTATTCTTATGCCTAATGTCTATAGTTCTAAATAAAAACTTTTGATCTATGCCTTTCTCATGTATATATCTAGAAAGTGCATTACTGGTTACCCCCTACGCATTTCTGATTTATGTTCTAGGATTCTCTCAATTTTCTTGCGCTTTTCCCAATGTAAAAAGCAGAACATTTAATACAGTTAGCTAAATATATAATATTGGATGCGTTACATGTTGCATAACCCTTCAATATAAATTTCCTGTTGGTTGAGATGTATAAACTCATTACTTTTCAGAATATTATTGCAACATTTACAGCTAGTACAGGGGAAAGTACCAGATTTAGTTGTTTGAATAAGTGGGCTTAATGACAAATCTTTATAACAATTTCCATTTCAAACTACAGCATTTTCTATAGGTGAAGCTTGGTTTTTCCTCCTACTATATTACTAAGTTTGGGCATGGCGGTAAGGATTCCCCAATTTCTTATTAGAACATTCTTAAAGTCCATGAATCTCCTACTAAATGTAGTGGTGTAATGCATGTATTTCTGCCTCATCTTTCCCATTACTAGGAGTATTCATATGGCCATATGTAAAATAAGGTTGTGCTAAGGAGTCCCTATTCCCCAGAATCTCACTTTTTACATCTTCATAACCTCGTTGTTCAAATTCCTCCACCATCTTATCTAACTCATCTCTACATACAATATTATTAGTATTTAGTCTAGTGGCTTTTAAAAAATGGTTCTTAACTATGCCCCTGAATGTATGTGGGGCATGCATGCTGTTCCTACGAGTAAATCTATTCTTTTGGACCTCTCTTCTATAATGTTATTACATTCATCTTTTGATAAATTAAGATCTAAATAATTGATCTTTTCTTCAGGAGTATGTAGCAGTAAAGTTAAAGTCCATAGTGTGATTAAAATAATCAAACAAAAGCAGTTGAGAACCATCACCACCCCACAACAAAAAAAATAGCAACAAAATGTTTTAGGAAAGCTTCAACATTACGCATTTGGAGTGATTCCGAAAATTCTCATGTGGTTGGACTCTACCATCTACAGATATAGGGTGGGGATCTACACCAGTACATTCAGTTGTGGCAGAACAAACTGCCTGTATAACAGTCGGTACATTTATGTTTCTATTATCCTGTTCCATTACTGGTATCTGAGCTATTGTTAATTTCAACATTAGAAAATGTATCTAATGATCTTTCTGGGGCATTATTCTGATGCACACCCCTGGAATCGGCTCTAGCATGGTTTATCGCAGTACTGGTCTGGTTCATTGGATTGAACACACCTGAGGTAGCTCCTATGTCCCTTATGGACAGGGTGAATTTCTAAGATACTCAAGGCATAGGCACAAATCCATGACATCTTCTTGCCTCTAGGGGCCATATATTGGGTAAAATTGGATTAGATTAGCTAGGCTTGTAAGGGCTCTGAAGCCATTAGTAATCTCTTATGAACCCATGATTTGATCTATAAATTGGTGATGGGCCTTGTTGTGACTGTTTTTCATTAATCACTGGATGCTTTGCTAGTTATTCACCATAGTTTTCAATCTTATACTGAACAAGAAGCGGGAGTTCATTACCTGCTAGGCAGGGGAAGGACTTAAAATGTAAGACCTGTTAGTAAGTATATGGCTAGGCACTGGTGAAAGTTTAATTGGAACTAAATCTGGTTAAAAATAGCATATATACCAGTTCTGAGATCACACAGTGGTGGGGATAGGAGAAACTTTAACCCTACTGTTTTGTAATCCCACTGTTAATAATGGTGAGGTTTTGATGAAATTAGTGATCAGCAAAAACAAGACATCCAACTCCCATTTTGATTAAATCCCCTCCCCCCAGTCAATTACCAGCATGTACCCTCTTGCCAGCTATTCACTGTACTGATCAAAGTTAGATTAATTAGATATGTGGTCTTCACACCAGATTGGCTTAGCATATATTCAATTTAAATAAGTTTCCTTAGTTTTTAAAGACAGCTGTTGATTTTGATATTTTAGTTCACTTTGTTATGGTCATGACATATAAAAATGACCTAGATATGTAAAATGTATTGATCACATCTGGGAGGTATACATTAATAATAGCATTATAATTAGAGAAGGCGTATAATGCAAGAAAAGATAATCTAATGGTATACAGAATGATTATTACACAAGTACAATTTAGTATGCTTATTTGAAGTTGATTTATATGATTTTTTAAGAATAAGGGTGATATGCAGAGCTGCAGTAACTACAGAGGGATAAAATTGATCAGTCACAGCTTGAAGTTATGGGAAAGAGTAGTGGAAACTAGGTTAAGAAGGGAGGTGATGATTAGTGATCAGCAGTATGGTTTCATGCCAGCAAAGAGCACTACAGATGTGTTGTTTGCTCTGAGAGTGCCGATGGAGAAATATAGAGAAGGTCAGAAGGAGTTGCATTGTGTCTTTATGGACTTAGAGAAAGCATATGACAGGGTGCCTAGAGAGGAGTTGTGGCACTGTATGAGAAAGTCGGGAGTGGCAGAGAACTATGTAAAAGTGGTACAGGATATGCATGAGGGTAGTGTGACAGTGATGAGATCTGTGGTAGAAGTGACAAATGTGTTTAAGGTGGAGGTATTACATCAAGGATCAGCTCTGAGCCCTTTCTTATTTGTAATGGTGATGGACAGGTTGACAGATGAGATCAGACAGGAGTTTCTGTGGACTATGATGATTGCGGATGACATTGTGATCTGTAATGAGAGTAGGGAACAGGTTTAGAAGACCCTGGAGAGATGGAGATATGCTCTAGAGAGGAGCGGAATGAAGGTCAGCAGGACTAAGACAGAATATGTATGTGAATGAGAGGGAGGAGAGAGGAATGGTGAGGATGCAAGGAGTAGAGTTGGCCAAGGTGGACAAGTTTAAATACTTGGGATTAACAGTTCAGAGTAATGGAGTACAGGCAGGGTAGACTGGGTGGAGAAGAGTATCAGGAGTGATTTGTGACAGACAGGTATCAGTAAGAGTGAAAGGGAAGGTCTACAAGAGAGTAGTGAGACCAGCTATGTTATATGGGTTGGAGAGGGTGGCATTGCCAAAAAGGCAGGAGTCGGAGCTGGATGTGGCAGAGTTAAATATGTTAAGATTTGCATTGGGTGTGATGAGGATGGACAGGATTAGGAATCAGTATATTAGAGGGTTATCTCAGGTTGGACGGTTTGGAGACAAAGCCAGAAAGGCGAGATTGTGTTGGTTTGGACGTGCTGAGGAGGGAAGCTGGGTATATTGGGAAAAGGATGCTAAGGATGGAGCTGCCAGGTAAGAGGAAAAGAGGAAGGCCTAAGATAAGGTTTATGGATGTGGTGAGAGAGGACATGCAGGTGGTTGGTGTGACAGAGCAAGATGCAGAGGACGGAAGAAATGGAAACAGATGATCTGCAGTGGCAACCCCTAACAGGAACAGCTGAAAGAAGAAGAAGAATTTAAAGTTGACTGATAATGAAAATAGCTGAAGGGTTATACATCAACGATTTTCTCATTAGAGTGGTTAGGGAAGTTATCTGCTTATCTTATTGGGTAAAGAAAGAGGGATCTCTCTGATTGAATGCCAGGGCATTGTGCATTTTTCTAAACTTTAGGACTTGCCTTAGTAAAATTCCATGTTGGCCAGTGTTGTGGTACACGCAATGCAAGGTTCTCCTAATTGATATGCAGGGGAATACGCACAGTGCTACGTTTTTTTTTTTGTCAATTAAAACAGAGCACTATCAATTGTATTTAACTGAGAGGGCAAGATCAGTTCCTCTCCTGGTCTTAGGTGGAGTCTCTGCTTGGCTACATTAGAGTGTTTACAGAAAAGGTTATGTTAGGCATATGTGACAATTAAATATAGTTAATTGACTCACTAGTATCCATTAATTGGTAATGATAGCTGACGAAGTGTACTGAATGAATAAATGATGTGGAGATTTTTAAACAGGAGAAGTCTTTCTTTTGTAGCTTATTGCTTGCATGCATTTAAGACTAAGGTTGAGTGCCTGTATGCAATGTTTAACACTTCTCAAGACTACTGCAATTAATTTGGGCTTCTCAATAGGTGTAAGGGATTATGCAGAATTTAAAACTGTGTGATGGATATCAAACACATTATCCCATATCTTCATTGGAGAGCATGTACCCCTTGCCTGATTGAAATTATAGTGGTCCAGCTCCTGCCTGAAGTAGTCATGGATGGTCAGAATCCTGGAGGATTTGTATAGATATCTCATTACAGCCGAGTGACGTCTACAGGCGTTTCTGCAGTTATCTCCTACTGCTCCTCTAGGCGTCAAATATTGCCTGTTCATATTTACATTAATAAATCCAAAACTATGCTATACACACAAGGTATCAGAATATTTTATCTTGAAGCATATATGATGGCAAACACAACTGTATTGATATATGACCTTTGTTAACAAGTGTTTGTTAGAACTGTAAGGTGATAAATTCATTTTTTAAAGGCTGAAGCCACAGCCACTGGGAGTTAAAGGTATACACTCAAAAGAGCTCTGCTGGAGGGAATGAGATCTATATGGTTGTTAACCTGGTTGCAGAGGTTTCTTATTTTTTCACATCTCAGAGAGTAACTTTCTCAAAGTACAAATGTTAGATATACCAGAAGGTGGTTTTGAATTTGAATGCAACTGTGTGAGAAAATACTAGTGGGTCAAATCTGAAGATGACTGGGGTATTATTGTTTGGCAGGATTATGTGCTTCCACTACCAGTTTACATCTAACTGTAGCTGACCAGGACAAACACTAACCAGTATGTTCATGCTTTCGTTACATGGAGGCTTTCCAGGCGAATGCAATAAAATAAAGAGATACTGACTATTCAAATGAGAAAGGTTCAGAATGCACTATAAAGAAAAAATGTTGTTCTTTTAAAATTTCTTTTATTTGACAGACGGTGAGTGTTTGAACCTGATGTTGAATTATGTCCTTTATTTGAAGCTATTCTGGTTACGATGAAAGAGTCCGAAAAGGCATCATCAACAATGTCTAGTACAGGAGGGGGGGGGGGGGAGAGCAGAGGGAATACAGTCCTCTACAACAGAATCCTCATAAGTAGATAAGGGTAAATCCTGGTCATCAGAGGAAACAAATATCAGAATCCTGGTCAGAATTATCATAAGCAAATTCAGTCCTAGGTCTCAGAGGGGAAGGTTGGCTTCCCCTGATTAAAGTAATAAGGTCTTCAGCCATTCTTATCATTTGTCTTTTAGGCATACAGGCCTGACCATGCGGTCTGGTTTTCTAGGCATGGTTCGAGTTTTAGGCCTTGAAGAAGAAGATAGCGTCTGTTTAATATGGAAGTCAGTAGGCCTGAACACACCCTCAGAAGCCAGTGTCCTGCACAGCGGCTCCGGACCCATCCAAGGTAGAGACATCTGCAGGTTCCACAGTTGAAGCATCTTGCGGCATACTGGACTCAGAATGGGTCTCAGTAGAAGCCTGCAAATCTGAAGTGGCGGGTATCAGACATTGTTGATGATGCCTTTTCGGAATCTAGCTTGGCCCCCGACTCTTTACCTCCTGCTCCCAGAAAATACGATGAAAGAGTAGCAGGGTTGGTGAAATGGAAACCCAGCAATGGTATCATATTCCAAGATATGTTGAACATCTGTATGTAAGCTAGGGTTTGGAGGTATGCAGTAATGAACACGTTTAGAAAGGGTTAAACGGTATAAATTGATATTTAATGACTTGTGGGAGTATACACTTTCAAGGTTTGATCTTTTGCCCATGTAAAAACTGAATAACGGAATACATCTCTATGATACTGCATTAAAGAATGTTATGAACAGTTGCTGTTTGACTGGCGGACTGCTGTTATGCATGGCAGGAAAGAAGAATCACCTATTTAATTTAAATTTGTTTTTCTAGAGTAGCGGACTGATCCAAACTGACCATTTTCAGGCTATACCAATGAGTAGAAAACATTGAATGCTTTGAACAAATGGCCCTTGATGGTTGGAGTGCCACAGAATTTGTACAGATACACACACTAATGTAGTAAAACAGGGTCTCTACCCAAGACTATGAACAGAGCAATACAGTAAATACAAAAGCATTTGAACAGAGGCTATATTATTCGGAAAAGTTCAGGATAAGAGATATGCAAGAAAAGATGCAGTTGATACAAAGAGGTACTTGAACAGAGTTGGAGGAAGGTTGAAACAGATTATAATCCACATGCCTAGGTTAATGTGCTTAAGTGATTAGAAGCACAAGCTAATCAAACCATATGTGCATCTTGCATATGATATACAGCAATGGACTGCATTATAGTGGCTGATACTTCTAGATACGCTTCACTATGTACAGTATTTATAAATTCACAATAGGATACAGGAGGGATAATTTATCTACTCTATATTAATATCTGTCTACCTGATATTAAAGCATTTTAAATGCATGCTTGCTGAAATGATTAAATGTAGGTACCGTTTGGGAGAGTGGTTCTTGTGTATTTTCTGAAGAAAACCTTTAACTTTACCTCTATATAAAATGCTTTCAAATTTTGATATTAGTTTGGTATATGACTAAACAGTTTTTAATGTTGAGAGCAAAGATCGACAGACTTTTAAAGCAATGTAAGAGAAGCTGTGGTTGGTATTCTGCAGTCCAGTCCATGCAGTTTAAAGTCTAGAATGGCATGGGAGAAAAGCAACCAAAGAGCATTGTTTAAGGATATGGGTATTAGGCAGCTGGCTAGAAAGAGGAAAGACCATAGTTTTATTAGTTTGAATGCAAAGAAGCCTAGACGTAGCAGAGACCCGAGTTTTATAGGTAGCCATTTTTGTTTTCACTAGTGTAGGACCTGGACGTGTGAACCTTGGTTCTAGCTGCTTGTCACTGGTCAAGTGACACCCCAACCCATGTGAAAAATGGGAAAATGGGATTGTGGATGGATGGACAATGGTGCTCCCTTTTAGAAGATAGTATTATAAATCTATATATGTAGTTGCTAAAAATATCTGTAGGTTTGCATATTATTTTCTTTGAGATAGCAGAAATAACAGGTAGGACAGATTCTCAGTGTGGTTGTAGAATCCCTTTCCTAACTTTACTTCTGATTTTTGATGAAAGTTATTTGGAACTTTGTGCAAACCAGAAGAGTAGTCAGTTAATTATGATATTTTCATATCAGTACAATGCTGAAAATGTAAGTGGTGGTTGAACCATACTCCTAAATTGTAGAAATGGGTGCTTGGTTCTAGATGCTCTTGCTTATTATAAATAATTTGCCAATTTTGGGATACAGGAAACAGCTTTTTCTGAAGTGAACTGTAAAAAAGTGAAAGTCTTTTTTTAGTTCTTTTGTAATCTAATATGAAAGGCTAGCTCTATAAATAACCATATTGTCCATATATAGATGATTAGCAATCGTGTCAATTCAGTAGGAAGTCTTATTTAGAATAAAATGAGAAGGTGATAAAAGTACTTTTGAGTATACCTTTTGAAGGTGAAGCACCAGGAAAAAGTTGTTCATATCTTTACTCAAAAGGATTTATTATAGATGTAGCCAGTTAAGGGGCTTAATCCTGAACCAGCATGGGCAATAAGTGATAGATTATGGCTGACCAGACAAAGATTATTAGGTAAATTGATACTCAAGTCTTTGTCAGCATTTAGGAGAATGTCATCTATTAAGGTATATAGTGCTGTTGGTATACGTTTGACAGACCAAAATCCATGCTGGCAACTGGAGAGCAAGTTGTAATTGTGTATATAGGAAACCAGTTGGGCATATATTAATGTTCAAGTACATTTAAGGTTGCTAGAATAGGCTGGATCTGTAGTCAATAAGGTTGAGGAGAAATGGACATCATATTAAGGTACAGCTGTCCCATGGCCCTGGTACACACTAGTGACCTGTATAAAAGGACAATGGACCTCAGTCTGTGTGTACTTAATGCTACTCCACTCATATACTTCCTTTAGCGTCTGTTCATTTCCCAAGGTTATATTTCTATTTTCATTTCCAGTATACAGCTGTGTGTTTCTGCTACAATATGTTTACTAGCCTCTTTCTCCGTGTGAGCTCAGAAAAGCATAGTTTTGAGGGGCTGATTCTATTTAGAAAATGTTGTCTATTATATCATGCAGCAACATAAGTGAGTAGGTAAATGCCCATTTGGTTGTAGCTTTTATGTGAGTAGGTAAATGCCCATTTGGTTGTAGCTTTTATGTGAGTAGGTAAATGCCCATTTGGTTGTAGCTTTTATGCGAGTAGGTAAATGTCCATTTGGTTGTAGCTTTTATGTGTGATAGCTAAATGCCTTTTTGGTTGTAGCTGGTATGCAAGTGAGTAGGTAAATGCCCATTTGGTTGTAGCTTTTATGTGTGAGTAGGTAAATGCCTTTTTGGTTGTAGCTGGTATGCAAGTGAGTAGGTAAATGCCCATTTGGTTGTAGCTAGTGCATTAGCTACTAATATTTGATGTATTTATTTAATTGTTTTAATTGGTAGTTCATATTGAGTTTTACCCATTTTTTTAAGGGGGATCTGGGATGGAATGTTTATTGACTGAGCAGGGTAAATCAATCCAGGGTGCTTAGGAAACTTTTGTACTCTTGACAAGCGCCATGAAATCTTTAACATCCATATGAACCACCTGCAGTTCTAACAGACAGGAACTCTGTCTAATGTCTTACTACACAAAAAAATTATTTCAGGATTGATCAATACTGGATTATGAATATAGGCACCTTGTGTAGGATTTAACACAACCCTCTGATTTTCTGACATCAAGCTACGTGGTATTTTGTTTGGTTTCTTGTTTTAACATAGTTGAGCCCTTTGTGGAATTCTGATAGAGTATAGTTGGTAGATTCTGCCAAAAATATTTTTAAAACTTTTTGGACCAGTGCATCCAAAAGCAGAACCAAATTACCTGATACAGTACACCAGATTTCTACCCATATCATCCACAGTATTTTAACTTGACTGCTTCCCTACATCTTCCTTTTTGGATGGTGGTCTTAAGCATCATTGCTTACATCTGGACTTATGAATACTGTATATGTGAACTATCGCCTAGGTATAGTTAAAAACTAAAAAGTGCAAAACTGCTTAGAGTTTTGTTTTCCCCACTGTAGTTTCTTATTATCTGGTTCTGTTTTTAACAATTCATTATGCATGCATTTAATAGTTTTCTGCAGCTGCCCATTTACTTGTGCTATAATTTGAATAGATTTATCTGTCTGTAATACTGTTTCAATTTTAATACACGTTAATCAGAACGTGAGCTTAACAGAACTCTTGGCTGCTGTAGAATTAGGTACAGCTGTGAAAAAAATAAAAAAGCACTTAGAATACACTGAACAGGAATGTAAGTAATTAAAGTATCAGTAACGGCAGTCTCTCTGTTTACATCATTTGCCAAGGTTAAACAAGTATTGTATTTAAGACACAAATATGATGCACCAAGTAGTTCACAACCACTTTGATTACATCTGTGGGACTTTGAAAGAAGAAATTAACCAGCATTGTAAGAATATGGAATTTACTGAACATCTTTGTGCATATGTATGTTTGCCTTCTTTTTTCACCTTCTCTTCTACCGCTCTCTCCTCTGTGCAGTGCATTTTGTGAGCTCTTGGTTTAAATGCATTCCTTACTCCCTCCCAGTCTCTCTTACTTTCCCTCCTCCCCCATATGGTGGAGTTAAACATGACAGCAGTTCCTGGCTCGAATGTTGCAGATGAGAACATTTCCTCTGCGTTATTTTCAGGTAAGCTGCTAGAAATCACCACACTTTATGACTTTGCAGAACAGACATGTACATGTTTCGCAGATGTTTGTTTGATACAGCCCATGCATTCTTTGAATCGTTATGCTTTGCAGGGGTAGCCAAGCCAGCCTGAACGTCAGTGCAGAGATCTGAAATCTGGCAGGTTCTGTGCGACTCAAACTGTGCTAGGAATGAACAGAGAACTATTACAGACCATCAGCCCACTACCCTGTTAACTTTGAACCACCTCTTGCCTTTCATGTACTCTGTTTAATTACAAATACTGGAGACAGGCTACATAGCAACAAGACTACAAGGAAGGGGGGACATGACAGGAATACATTACGCCCTGGAGGACTTTGTATATTATGCATCAGTTCTGTAGCTGAGTTTTACTATGATGAGCAGAGACTTTGTATGCAGTATACATTTATTCAGGGTGCAGTGTTTATGTGCATTTTTATAGAGTACAGGAAAGCAGATTTTAGATTTCCTCCTGTAACAAAAATTTGGGATTTCTATCTACTGCTATAAAACTGGAGAGGGAAAAATACATTTTATAATAAAGCCCTTTTCTCTCTGTTTCAGTGGCCAATTAATTTCCATCATATGTTGTCTCTTACATTTTGATAAAATAACTCAATACAATGGGGGTATTATTTTATGATGGAGTGGGGCATGGTAGCGTACTTCTCTAAATGTGAAAATGACAAAAATAATTGAGATAATGTGCCCATCCCCAATGTTCCATTAAATCAAAATGCCAGAAACTGTGTGGAAATGGGTACTATCCTGTGAACATGCGTCAGGCAGAAAAGTAGGAGTCTGTCATCACATTACAAAGAGTTAAATTGCCATGCAAGGCCCAAGAAAACATTTGAGGAATTTCTTGCTGAAGTACTGAAGAAGATTACAATACCATCCCAGAATCTCAGCTATGAGCCCTAAAACATACATTCTGCAAACTAGAAATATCGCTACAGAGCTGAAGCTGTGAAGCCCTCGATGAAGGCAATCACAAGCCTATGGCTGGTATTACAAAGGGTCAGGGAGCCTTGTACCATGATTGCACAAAAAAGTAAGGTTCCTGCTAGAGACAGAAAGTCTAAAGTGTCATAGGAACTCAAATACCTTCCTGTAGAAGTTAGATCTGAATTGTTTAAGGAGCCAGAAGCCATGCTGTAGGAAGCCAGAACCTTTCTGTAGCACTATGACATGAACAGTTTCAAATTCTTGAGATCTGAAGTGTCATAAAAAATAAATACCGTGTTGGGGGTTGGTATAACGGTTAAGGTGTTTACCTCACAGACAAGGTACAGGGTTTAATTCTTACCTTTGAAAGGGAACTGATCTAGGAATAAATTCACCCACAAAGGCAACTAGGCTAGTACTTACCTTTTAACCTATACCTGATTCCCTTGAAGGAAATGCCCTTTTGCTTAACTAAGGCCTACCAAGATAGATAGATAGAATGTCCGACACAGTTGTGTAGTTGGGTGCTGACGTGGTATATTAGAAGGGCAGTGAAGAACAAAAGAAGCTAACCACAAGCAATCCTAAACTCTATAACAAACTGAATTTCCAAAATGTTATAGAATACAGTGTCCTGCAAAGATCTCAAGACTGAATTATCATATGGAGACACCTGGCATCCAGAATCCTGAAGTTTCATTTGAATCATATAAAGAAAGAGAGGAACATTAGTGTTGCATCATGAAAGGAGGGTACGGGGTAACAGAAACTTACTTGGAATTTTAGTTGTGGTCCATTTAGGCCAGACGTGTAGGAGAGATAATAATGACATGTTGGCATAGAACTGACGACATGCTTGACCTCAGAGTTAATCATCCATCTGCTGAAATGCTTTAAATAGGTAATAACTCATATTTCCAAGCTCTATAAAACTAGTCAAGTAAGAAGAAATGCGATTGGCATTTATATACATAGACAAGACATTGCTACCATTTTGTTGGTGTCAAAAGGAGCAAAGATTAAAAAAAAAAGAGGACAAACAAGCTCCGTCATAGTCTGTGTAAGAAATACAGTGGTCAAAGAACGGCTAATCTTAACAATGTTTTAGTTGTCAGCACACTTAGAGTGATGTATCTTAGAAACTAATCTCACAATGTCCAACTCATCAATCTAAAGATAAAGCTGTAATCTGTATGAGGATGTCAGATATGATTGAAAACCTAAACAGATACCATCTTTTAAAACATTACAGCAAGTTAGGGCTAAGAGCTGTTTCCTGTAGTCCAGGATTTTGGATACCTTCATCCTCCATTTATTTACATAGTGTGACACTTAGCAAGTCGTGTAACACATGGTGCTATGGGACAGAGCAGTAAATTGCAATAGGCTTCTTAATGATCTCCTGGACTGAATGTCTTGTAACCACCTATGACCATATATTGGTTTAAGAAAAAAAATGAAATCCAAATACAGAATGAGTAAGGCTGGATGGTACTGGAAATATAAACAGGAGACTTATCATTTCAGATCATGCAAAAAGAACAGCAGAGTATCATGAAACTATAAATGGTGTTTAGGGGGACTTGATCTGTAGGTATGAATATGGTGGAAGGCTTTTTAGAAAAGGGAGGCATTGCTACGCAGACTGGGATTTATTGGCTAGCCCCACAATAAATGCATTCGGGAATATACACAATGGCACAATGTTATTCCATTTACGAACTTCCTGGGGCTGTGGGAAATACTATGCTGTATCCAAGCTAAGTAAAGATTGTAAGAAAAGTCCTCTGTTACTTTCAAATATTGACAGATTAGTCAAATTTACATGCATTGTATTTGAATACAAAACTTTGGCTTGCATTCCTTTATGCAGATCACTAAACTCATACAACATTTGCTCAGGCATAAAAGCTCAGGTTGCTTTGTGTGTGTGTACGGTCTCTACTTGACAGACAAGACTGAGATGCTGTCTGCATTGTCTACTTAGCATATGGTCTGAATATGTTGTCTCTTGGAGAGAGACAGATTTTACAGTCAGTCATTACTTTTTTCGGCACTGTACAGCAAATTCAGCGCAAGACTAAAGTTTTGGGGTTGCTCTCCCCTGGGGAATGCAGGATGGGTTGCCCAGATGCAAAGACTTTTAGATGTTTACATTTCCTTATATTTTGTAGGATCATGAATACTTATATGATTTATACAACACGAACTCAGGCAATATGAGCTATTTTTGCTGTACAAGTGTGTTTCAAAGAACTGTTTCTCAGGGAGATATAGTAGAAAA
>NC_056743.1:1010759518-1010789518 GCF_019279795.1 Protopterus annectens | reverse complement strand
ATTGTTATCAGGGTTTACAGTCACCATTGCAAACTGCATTCACTCGAGAGTGACACTGTCGAAATGCAGTTTTCTAAACCCAAATACATTGACTACACCACATCGAATGGGTAGTGTGGAGTATTTGAGTTCGGAATTTTAAGTGGAGATCGAGGTTCTGTGAGGAACAGGGAATTAACCCATTTCCTCACAGTAGTGCAATCTCGGAGTTGGTATATATAATTTGCAGGAGGTGGGGGGGGGTGCTGCTCCTCCCCTGCAAAACAGTAAAATACATGTACCAGTGACTATGGCATGTCACAGTACAATAAGCTGCATAGCATGGGTGATTATGTCGAATACATTGAACTACAGGTGTCAATGTATTTAGTTTCAACCTGGCTGCAATTTCACTGCTCCAGATTCAGGATTTCCAGTTAACCATGTGACCAGTCGCCCTATGCAGTTTCAAGGTTTCAGTAATAAACCATTATCAGAGTATAGGCAAATAGAAAGAGTAGGGAAATCCTAAGTGGCAGAATTTTAATTAAAACTAGAACATAAGCTGCTGTTAAAGATAATTAGTAGGGCATATACAATATTGCATAACTATAGCAATTGATCAGAGGAGGATAGAAAAGACTGGGAAGAGAGACTGGATAAGGAAACAATGGGAGGGCATATATATGGCTCCCAAGCACATAGCAAAAATTCAAAATGTTTTAGATATCTGTTAAGTATTTGCATAGGTATTTTTATAACCCAAGCAGACTCAACATATCTTTTTCCTTGGGTAGATGGCAAATGTTAGAGGTATGATCGGGGAGAAAGAGGCAACTGGGAACATATGTATTGGGAGTGTAATGAGTTGGCAGACTTCAAAAATTCCCTAGAGAGTACTCTCTCAGAAATATTGAGTGAGAAAATGGGTGTAACTAAGGAAATTATTTCTTTTGAGCTGGGATACAAGTTGTGACTTGCCTAGGCATAGTGAAAACCTTGCTAAGTTTAACTCTGGTTCCTTTCAAAAAGCAATTCCTAGAAAATAGAAATTACAAGCTAAACCAACGGTATTTGAAGTACTGAACATTGCAACAGAAATAAAACTTGAATTGTGATATTTAGAAAAGTGTAGGAGTAAATTGCGTAGAAAAATTGAAAATTGTATGAACAATACATGCAGAATAATGTTTTTGGAGGAGAAGTGATATTTAAGGGAAGGCAGGAACTGAACAAGTTATGCAATGTATAATTTTTGTGACTAGGAACATGTTAATATGGTTTGTTTTCTTTTACATAAATGTATATTTGCCTACATTTTTAACTGATAATTCAGTAAAGATGTTTAAAAATTTTTTTTTCAACTTCTCTAATACTATGATGGGAATAGACTTCATTCCCAAATCAAATTAAAGTTCATGAAATTAGTATTCTTTCAATCTTGATGTTAGCCAGAAGTGCTCTTCACAGCACCCGCAACGTGCCCAGTAAGGGCTCCTTCTGCAATTCGTATGGGGTTACATGTGCTGGTAACATATCTAAATAGGATTGTAGATTCTTTTTGATAAGACCCTTTGCTCCTCCTACTATTGGAAGTGCCTGGATATCTTTCTTCTACATTGCTCTCATTTCTGCCAGCAAATCCTGATATTTTACAACTTTCTGTCTCTCTTTTCGCAAGACACTAGTCACTGGGTGCGGCAGTTTCACTGATCAATGCTACTTTTGTCTTCTTTTTACAGACCACTATATCTGATTTTCTAGCATCTATCTTTTGTACTATTGGTAATGGGCAATCCAATGTGATATAAACTTAATTTTCTATGATGCTTTGGGGCTCACATTTCCGGTGTTTTTTAGCCACTTCAATACTATGTTTACACAATCCCCACTGCAAAAATCTTGCCACATTATGCCTTAGTATACAATCCTCCTGCCGTTAGTATGTCACAGCCAGCAATGAGGTGTGTGACTGTTTCCAATTTGGTTTTACAAAACCTATATTTGTCCGTTTCTCTTGCATGTTCAATGGACTTTGTAAACCAACTTATACGTAGCCCACTATCTTGGGCTGCCAATATTAACCTTTCATCTCTTGGTTTGAATTCGCCTCTCAATCATTACTGCATTCGATCATGATCAACACTAGGTTCTTCCAGAAATTTCTATACTTGCAACTATATTTATGCATTTTCCACATCTCTTGCCTTCTCATCTGGTCCTTCACCTTGTATTCTTTTTTTGTCATGTTCATTTGCTGTCCGATTTTTATCTACTTCTAGTTTGATTTCCATTCGTTGTTTATGCTGATATGTTTCTGCTAGACTAAGCAGACAAGTCATCTTAGACTTGTTCTATGTTTCAAAACTTTCACTACATTTGGGTCTTGTGAAGTCAGCAGATGTGTGCTGTCCCATGAATCCAGATCTAATCAATTTCAAGGAGGCTCATCCCTCCTTTGGAACAGGGAATATATAATCTTGGTAAGCACCAATTTTTATAAATCATTTGGTGAGCATAAAGAAGCCTTCTTGTTTTCCTGTCTAATCTATCAAACACATTTTGGGGCCATTGAATCACTCTAAAACTGTAAGTTAGGACAGGAAGAGCAAATTAGTTTGTAGCTTGAATTTTGTTCCTAGATGTCAATGCTGTTTTCAGGATTAATTTAAATCGTCTAAAGTATTCCTTACTAAGTTTTATTTGCGTATGTTTGTAGTAAGAGATACCTCATTGAACTGAAGGGGTGTAGGTAAAGGCCAGCAATTCATGTGTGGATAATGCTACTACAGGTATATTTACAATAATGTGCGTGGGCTTTTTTGATCATATATTCTGTTATGTGGATGTAACAGGCCTGAGCATGTTCCACATGTGCTTCACTAAAAATAACCATTGTTGTTGCATCATTTGTGTAACATTCTTTGTTTATGCTATATGAGTGCATTTACAAATCAGTAAATGGGCAGTGCCTTATAATTGTAGCTCAAAGGCATTAGGTCACTTTTCTGCAGGTGACCTTAGACAAAAGCTTTCGGGAATATCCTGTGATTCAGATTTGTGCTTACATTTTGGTACGAGTTTATACTGTGTTCTTTGGGTGTTACCCATAGCCCATATGGTGAAATATAACACTGCTCTCATACAGGCACATAGAATGTATATCTGCTTTACTGCTTCCATGATTTTGATCTGTATGATGTTTTCTTGCTTGCGAGCTGTGTGTTCCATGCCATTTGCCCATTGGCCATGAGAAGTGATGCTTTCAAGCAAAGCACTTAAGTTTACATGTTGTTAAATCAACTATGTTCTGATTTCTGACACAGGTACATTTTTACATGGTTAAGTATTTTGATATGTAAAAATAGGAACATCTGAGTTTGTAGTATGCATAATTTGGGATGTATTGTTAGCTGAATAAAATCTTGATTAGCATCACACAGTGTTTTATTTATTTTTATTTATTTTCTAATTACTGGGAACAAGGCCCCTTTACAATGGAAGCCCAGGAGAAAAGCTCCATACACAAAGTAAAAAAAATGCATTCTACAATTACATTTATGCATTCTCTACAAATAAAGACATTTTATGTACCTAATAGTGATACATTATACATTTGTGCATAGTAGGAAGACATAGCAAAACTAAATTTCTCCCAAATACACTTAATACACATTACAAATAGTACATTATCTACAGGTCCAGTACTGTGGTGATTCAACAACGTCTTAAGTATAGTACATGTTATTCTGGTAGTGCTCATTAGTAATCTTAACCTGAGGATTATGAGTAACATAGCAAAGAGTTAAGAAGTTGTTTTAGTTTAGTTTTTAAGACATACAGGTTTGAGTCTGCTAGGGAATGGGATGGAGTTCCGGGCCTAACATGGCTGGAATATAAGGCACCTCCTGCTATGTTGCTGGAGGTTTGAACCATGAGGAGGTTTATCACTAGAGCAGAGTTATAGTTGGGGGGTTTACCTTTGTAGCAAAGTACATCTGGCAGGGTAACTTTCAGGGTGATGCTTTACACTGCGAGTGACTTGCAGTTAAGAGTGAGGTAGCGGAAGTCAGTTGAGGTGCTTAAGGGCAACGTAGTGATGAGAAGAGTAAGTGTTACTACATGCAAATGTGTATTTTAATACATCACTGCTCACGTTTGCTCGTGTGGACTGGAAGTTGGGGACAATAGATGCGGCATACAGGAGTGTGGGAAGAAAGGAGGAGGTGAGGGCTGCCCTACTACTTTCATTGGGATAGTAAACTCCATAGAAGAAACACAGCTGTTGGCTTTTTTTTTTTTTATTAAATGGTTGAATATGTAAATCAAATTTAAAGTTACTGCCAATATAGACACCTAATAGTTTAGGTCTTAGACTACAATTATTTTAGTGCTGGAGAGGGGACTGTGCCATTTATTTTGCAATCAGTGTTGGACTCTGGATGAAAAGGAGTAGCTTTGTCTTCTTTGGATTCAAGATGATGCTGGATTTGGCTAGCCAAGTTTTGACAGAGGTGAAGCAGTCCTAAGTGAGTTGTTGAAGCACAATATGATTCTGGACTAAAGATATAAGAGAATCATCAGCATATTGGGCAAGACTGCATGTTTAAGTGTAGTGCATAATTGTTAATATCTTGAACAAGAGGGGGCCAGACAGATACCAGCAGAAGGTGGAGTAACTTGATTGCAATTTAACAGCTTTTGATCAGTCTGACAGGCAGCTGTTTAAGGAGTTGAATGGGGATGCATTTCTCCAGGATTTTAGACAAGGGGGTGTGTAGCTATGGGCTTATATTTAGATAGCTCAGCAATGTTGTCTCCTTTCTGAAGAGGCAGGATACAAGATTTCTTCCAGAGAAGGGGGACATAAGATTCTTGGATAGATCTATTTACGAGAACAGAGACAGGATAGGCTATGGCTTCAGCTGCAATTTTGAGACAGCTGCTTGGTAAATTATTAATAGCTAAGGTGGTGGGTTTAAGTTTGGGAAGGTGGTACTTTATGGTAGAGGTGGGGATAGAGCTGATGAAGAAGGCACTAGAATTGTTGACCGGTTGAGATACAGCTTGCGGCTTGTTGTTACTTTTATGGAGTAATGAACATATGATATGGTGTTTATGAAGTGGAAGTTTAGTAGAGTTATAGGACTGTCTGGATCCATGTCAGGGCATGACTTGGGCTGTTGACATCTACCAGAAGTTGAGATTTTTGATAGAGCCCCAGGACTCTTTTTTTTTTTTTTTTTTTTTTTTTTATGTGAATGCTTTGCGAGTTAAATTAGTAGCGGATTTTATCTGTTTTGACTTTTTTTTTTGGGGGGGGGGGCTAAGATTGTGGAGGTATCTAAAGTTTTGATTTTTGTTTTCTGGAGTTTGATTTTGGTGCCAGATTTTCCAAGCATTATCCCTTTTCTGCACGAGTATTTTGGAGTCAGAGGACACCCAGACAGATTTTGATTCATCTTCTGATTTGGCACGAGAAGGAGCAAGTGTTAGCTGAATAGGTAACCTGTAAAGAGGATAACAGTCAATGAAAAAACAGTACTCTTGGATTGTGATTTCTCAGAAACTACCATGCAATGGGCACATTTTTGTCTGGAATAAAATAATTTCAATGATATTAAGTTAAGATACAAGTTATTATTTCCAGTAGTCTTCTTAGTGTCTGACCCCCCCCCCCCCACCAACAGGGATGCAGCTGTTTACCACAACTCAGTTATCAAAGGATATGCTACATGGTGTGGTACAATGATTGGATTAAGTGCCATGAGAAATCTGTGATCATGCAATGGGATAAAGGCAGGGATTGCCTCGATACTGCTGACCTAGAAGAATTCTATGAATAAAAGCCTGAACCATGGAAAGGTGAGATTGTTATTGTTATAATTAAACTGGGAAATATGCACTGGGAAGAGATGCCAGATGGCTACTTGAGTGGTCTTTGACCTTTAGGGAAATTATTGGAATGGCCAAGTATACAGATGGGAGGGCTGCATAATAGTGACTGCCTGTTTTAGTGTGTGTTTGTGCATAATAGTGACCATGTGTTTGTGTGTGCGCATAATAGTGACCACATGTTTTAGTGTGTGCGCATAATAGTGATTACATGCTTTAGTGGGTGCCATGCTTTTCCGTTTTTGAAAATACAGCTACCCAAATGAAACCCATGTGAAGAAGAATCTTCAAAGGGAAAGAAACTGCACTTGATTGATGGCATATTTAGAATGCATGACTTCTGACCCTATATTGAACAGAAATTTGAAGTTCATGTTATGAACAGACTTCAAAGGGGACAAAATGGTGCTTGGGTAGTGGTACATTGGATTGTGTTTCTTTGCCGAGTGTGCATTTGTTAACTGACTGACCTATATGCAAAAGTTTATCCTCTTCTTGAGAAAGAGAGCTGCTTGAAGAAGGTGTAAGATCCCACTGAAGCAGTGAGTGCTACTTTACAGGCATCATATGGGGGTGATAGTTCTCCAGCGAAGGAAACTTGTATATTGTTGTTCAGCTAATCTTTCACAGTATTTTAGAAATGAATTTTATTATTATTACAGACAGTCATATATGATAATAATATCAAACATTATCTTGTAGATTGTCTGCCATAACTATTCTTTAAGATGAATGATATAAAATAAAAACCAAAGGCAGACGTGAATTATACATTGTGTTGTTATAACATCTCATGTCAAGTCCTGCAATTTGGACTAAGTTTATATGCTCTGTGGAAACAAAGTTAAAGGGGCACCCAGGAAGGGTCAACTCTGTAAATAGGATAAATATGATAAAATTAATAGGCTACCTTCTTTTGTAATGATATTTGGTGAGCTTTTCTTTCAATTTTTGAACCACAAATAGCCAACTGTGATTACGGTGTATATAAAAGTTGTACTTATTTGACAGCCATCATCTTTTAGGAGTTCATTATTTTTAGAAATATTTTTTAAATGGCCTACTACACTGCTTACAAAATAACTGAATATGGATGCCATTTGGAATAGTTATTTACAATGTAAAAGTGGTAAACAAGACAAGACTGCTATAGGAAGACTGGCAACTTGGGAGACTGATGGGGTGGAATTTATGCTTATGAGAATGGTATGCACTTCTATTCACATTGGTTATTTGAGACTGTAAATCTGCATTTTCAGCTAAGTATATTTGCTGGATTAAATGCATTTTGGAGTACTAGTGAGGAACATGTACAGGGAGACTACTACTGATAGTGGAAAGGAACTGGTTAAATTCAGGAAAGGTTGCTAGGCATGAAAATTAGCCAAGCCAACTTAATTCTATATTCAATAAAACAGTGAATCACATAGCATTTTCTTAAATATGAATATAGAGGGACAAGTATGGTATTAGTGTGAAATTGTTAGGTTACTTAATGTACTGTTCCTGTTTTTCTTGTTCAGATGTTTTTTTTGGATCAATTAGGGCTTTTTTTCACAAAAAAATTAAAATTTATATTTTGAGTTTTTCTACAAAAAAACCTCATATTTTATATTTAGATTTTATACTACCTAACCTATATTTCATACAAAAGAGAACTAAAATATTTTGAAGAAGAAATATTGTTTATAAGTGTTAGAATTCATTTAAATTTCAAACTTCTTTATAGAAGTTTTCGAACTAATGTTGCTGCACTAAATAGTTTGAAGCTCTCATTTTATTTTCTAGGAGTGTTTTGCACTTATACGTTATCCAAACTAAAACAGTCAGCAAAAAAAATATTTTCATAAGCTTGAAGTTAGATGGGAATTTCTCATCTAAATGTTTGCATAGTGGTATAAAGTACTTTAAATCTTAGTGCATGTCATGTTAGGCATTATGCTTGGCTATAAATCAAGTTTAATCAGATCCTTGTCTAAAGTGCTGTGGATGCATAAGTTAGGCCTGTAGAATTTTATTTTATTTATTTATTTTATTCATTTTGTTTAATAATATTAGAAACCAAGCACAAAAGTCCAAAACCAGTAAAATAGTTGGATGAAGCACACCAGGATCCACAAAAATATAATTTGAGCGCTTTCGTCTTTTAAATAAAAAACTTCATCAGAAGAACATGTAATACAATACAAGCATCCTCTAACCCAACTTATACAACACAAATAATTACCATAATTAGCAATGATTGACTCAAAGGTGTATACCTCTTAAGGAATTACAATTTCATAAAATTAGGCATACTATGAAAATACTAGTGTGAACCAACGTTTCAAATACATACACAATACATATGACATACTAACAAATATGAAAACAAATGTAAAACCAAAAGTCCTACAAATAAGGAAACATTATTTTACCTAAAACTATTCAACCTAAAGCATAGGATTGTTTAAATATACCCTTCTGCCCTAAGTCTAAGTATAGAACTTATAGAAATGGTACTATTTAATCCTGGTTGTTCAGTGGCATTGGTTTTCAATTGCCACCTTAGTTCCTGTATTTCTAAAAAAATCATTTAGCGGGCCACCTCTATCCCCCAAAGTCACTTGCTCTAATACTGTGAACTTGAAACTGTGACTCTCATTTTTAAGAACATGTGCTGCCAAAGCGTTTAATTATTGTTTCTTTATATCATAGAAGTGCTGATAAACCCTACTTCTAAGAGCATTAATGGTCTTTCCAATATAGAAGCTTGGACATACATTGCAGAGGGCAAGGTAAACTACTGCCTTACTATTGCAAGAAAATTTATTTTATATATATAAAATTATCTACCATAATATGGAATTTCAAATCACAGTACCTTCTATAATATATTTATATTGTAAGCAAAAGCCACACTTAACCATTCCACCTACCCCTGTATACATCTTACAAGTTTTCTCTAACATATTTTTGAAACTGGTATCTTTTGTATATACAATGTTTGGAGCCATCCCTACTAAATCAAGATAATCTTGACTGGTGTTAAATAAATTCCAATTATGATGAATTGATTAATAATCTATAAATTGCTTGTTATTACTAAAGATAGCATTTTCATAATATGCATAATTTTATGAAATTCCTTAAGAGGTATCAATCATTGCTAATTAATTATGGCAATTATTTGTAAGTTGAGTTAGAGGATGCTTGTATTGTATTACATGTTATTCTGATGAAGTTTTTTATTTAAAAGACGAAAGCGCTCAATAAATTATATTTTTGTGTATCCTGGTGTGCTTCATCCAACTGTTTTATTAGTATTAGAAGTAGGCAGAAAGTGTACTTACCTTGTTTATGGTTCTAACCATATATCTGAGTTCTGGGTGGTAGGACCACAATTAACATTTTATCTCTTTCCCAGAAACTTCAGCTCATTTTAAATGCCAATACATTTTGCTTCTTGGGACCTGAAAGATATTCAAATACCTGCCAAACTGAGGTGCCAGGGTTAGAGTTTTTTTCCTTCCTTATTACAGACTGCTGGCACCTTGTAAATTATAGCTGAGCTCTGTTTTAATCTACAAAATGTCATGCCTGTGGCCTGATCATGTATAATCTTTTCTCTCTCTGAATGTAAAAGGAGATAAATTTATTAATTTTCTACATTTTCCCAGGAGCAACTTAATTGCTTGCAATGGTTTGGATGCAGGAAAAACAAGGGTAGTAAAATACAATTAAACTGTGTTTCCAAGTAGCAGCTCTTGAACTCTGAAAGGAAGCAGTCAATATGTACTTTACTGGTAACTTTGTCTGTTGTTCATCTGTGTTGGAAAGCAACTATTGTAATGCAATTAGACCTGCTGTGTGGAGAAAGGAACTAATGTAAATCAGTCTAGGTTTTGAGAAACAGAAGCAACTAGTAGAAAAAGTATAGTGTGTGTGTGTGTGTGTGTGTGTGTGTGTGTGTGTATATACACACACATGTACACACATACACGTACATACTTGGATCTGAAACAAAGGAACAGTCTTTGCTTGGGGCTTAGTGACATGCATTTTATTAACCTAGCATACTTAGGTGCATTATTTCTTCATTAAGAGGCAGTTGGGGTACTTATTTAGCAGTAGATTAAAATTGTCTGTAGTGTTCTGTCTATATAATGTAATTTCATATTCTTTGTCTATTGTTTGACAACTGCTTATTGTAACTGCATCACTGCTCTCTTTGTTTCAGTTTTATTTATTCACTTCAAAGATCTTGTAGCCATTTATCCTTTGCATATGTAATATTGTTACTAAACTGAGAAGATGGTTATTTAGTACTGTAAGGTAGTAGAGCTGTGGCTTCTTTATCCAATTAGCTAGACCGATTGAACATACAGCTAGTGAAAGATACTAAATTTTATAGTTTTTATTTGGTTACATCAAGAGTGGCATGAAATTGGTATGCACGGTCTCTGGGTATATCAAGCAGTGGTAGAACTCCCATCTTATAAGGAAAGCTGTGAGAAATTAAATAAATCTGTCAGCCTTCCTTTTGTATGTGTATGAAAATACTTCTCTCACAAAGCAGTTGCCATGGGAAAGGAGCAATGGAAGATGCTGTGGTAAAAAGGGGGACCTGGGATACCAGGACAAAGAAGTTGAAAAATAGGCTCAGTCAGTGTGACAAACCATACTAAAACCCTGTAAAAACCAAAAGACATGATGAGCAAACCACTCAAAACAAAATTGTTCAACTTGAAATGAAATTTACCAATCTTACTTTTTAATAAATAAACAAACACTTTGATTCCAAAGACTCAGACTCTTAACGATCAGTGTGCAATCCTACTTTGGTGTGGATGGTGGAATCCCATACTGGGAAATGCAGTACACATTCCCTTTCTGCTCTTGGGACCAGATCACTTTTGATCAACTGGTCAATGAATCGGATTTCTGTGCAATTTTAACCGAGTGAGTAATAGTGGTTTGACTCAAGACGTCGTCCCACTTTTAGCCATCAGACCATTTGGGGCAGTGGAGCAGAACTAACTATCATAACTCCTATCCCTCACATCCTTGCGTGTTTAAACCCAATTAGTGCCAGCACAGAATTGTGACAATTTGTGACAGTGGTGTCATCCTCAAGGTTTGGTGCATGCTGTGGGATTCAGACAGCATCAATGAGAGACCATCTTGTGACAGCTGACGGCAGGGGTGCTGTTCATGATAAATTTTTCATCTTTCGTCATCCCTATGGTAATATAGCTCAAATACCCAGTCCAAAAGTCATATGCTACAACATTAGTTGGCTAATATTAAAATGAAGTAAGGAAATTATAGCAACTGATTACTCCAAAAATAATGTAGGGATTGAACATTTCAGGTTATCAAGGGGGGGGGGGGGATATCACTAGGCTGTATTTAAACAAAACAATCTAGATTATTTTTTAAACATGCTTGTCTAAGGCAGTCAGAATATATTCTCATCTTAATTCATCTTCTGTAGATTCTCCAGTCCTTACATAAAAAATAGTTGGTGACTGGTATACTATAATTGACTCTAAAATATATACGGCTAGTAATACATTTAAAGATGTTATAGTCCTAGTTAAATAATCCAGCTTTAATTTTATCACTGAATGAGCCTAGAAATCTATTAGTATCTAATGTGTCATCAAGAACAAGGGGAAATAATGAAAAAGTAATTAAAAATCTGAATCAGATCAAGAGTTGTATGAATGTGAAAAATTAAATCCCCAAATGTTGGATATAGTTGCCTGTATGGCGCCAAAAACATCAATATCCATCAGTTCAAGAACAGCATTTATGCAGTACATAGCACTTGGGGTCAGATATGAACATACTGTAGCATTAGATACAAGAACTAGAATTTGCAAAAGATGACTAAATGTATACATTACATAGTGCCTGGGGTCAGTTCCCAACATATTACAGGCAATATACACACGCACATATATTGTATATATTTATTTATTTGACATTTATTTACCAGGATAGTGCAACTGGGCAAAGGCCCATTTTCAGCGGAGGCCCAGTGGGGTTGGGTGCCCAAAAGATACAATTTACAAAAGTTATACATAAAAAAACATATAGAATGGAGCATAATAGCAGGAACAAACTGTTTCATGTGTAAAACATTATCTAATCGTTAATAAAGGTAGATGTGACTGTCAACAAATACTGATAAGCAAAGTTCTATACAGGGTGCTGGTGAGTAGTTTGGGAGCAATGAGGTAATTAGAGTGTGTGAAAAACCTAGACAGAGTTTCTAGAAACAGGAAGCAAGACAAACTCGTGGAGAGATTATAGGTGAGATAAGTTAAACATATCAAGTAGACCGAATAAAAAATCTGCAGGAAAGGCAATGTATGTATGAGAAAAACTAATACAGCTGAATAACAGCCAGAAGTTAAACATGAGGAAAATGATAACCAGCCAGGAGTGAGACAGGAACAGCACCAGGAAATAGATAGATGGGACGTCAGAAGTATTTTAAACTTGGATGTATTGGTAGTGGTCAAGATGTGCTGGGGGTTACGTTCCAAATCATGGAGATTTGATTAGAGTAGAGAGCATTTCCATAGTGATTATTAGCTTTTCATAGGAGGTTACTAGGCTAATGGCCCTGGGACCCTTACAAGCCTAGCCAAGAGCTTATCCCTAAAAAGAATCCTCAGTCAGCACCTGTCACCCCTGTCTATGAGGGACACAGGTGGAAACTAGCCAAGAGCTTATCCCTAAAAAGATTCCTCAGTCAGCACCTGTCACCCCTGTCTATGATGGACACAGGTGGAAACCCTGGGACAAATTTGTTGTTTCCCATCCACTCAAAGTTGCATTTGAAGAGGGTCAGTGAGGTACTCTGACACATATGAGAAGTCTATTCCAGAGACAGGGCAGCCTCTGGGAGACAATTGTCTCTCTCCAACAGGTTTTGTTGATGTTGTATATTAGATTTAGGCCTATTGAGTGGGTAATGCATGAGGAGTTAGACTTACGGATATGGAGAATCTCTAGTAGGGCAGGGTCCGATATTGCGGTGTAGGCAAGACATCAATCTCTGAGCAATCTGTACGATACTGAGTAGAGTGATTTTGTGACTTGTAATAGGAGTTTGTCAAAAGATCTCAGGTATCTTCTGTTAGACTGTGGCTGAACTAGACTACGTAGTGCTGGACATTTGTCAGGCAGATATATTATACCAGGGGCCATTATAATTTGTGTAAAATACAGGTAATTGGGTAACTCAATACAATTTAGTTGACATAAGGCAGTGCAGTGATGGGATCTATATGATGAGCTGGTAGCAAACCTTGCAGTCTTATTGTAACAAGCATCTAATTTTGTTAGATCTGTTTTCTTCAAGCTGGTAAAAATAGCAGAGGCATAAAGAAGAGAACAGAGTAGATGATTCCTTGCAATAGATTGTCTTGTGGAGTCAGTAAGGAAAGGTTTAATTCTATAAAGTGATCCTAGTTTAATATGGGCTTTATGATTAGAGACAAGTGTACATCAAATCTCATGTCACTATCGAGTGTAACCCCAAGTATCTTAGTGTGGGCACAGCTTCAATCTTGGATTTGTTAGAAGAATATATCTGAAAAGGGGAATGCAGGTCTGAGGTTTG
Source organism: Protopterus annectens (assembly GCF_019279795.1). Taxonomy (NCBI): domain Eukaryota; kingdom Metazoa; phylum Chordata; order Ceratodontiformes; family Protopteridae; genus Protopterus; species Protopterus annectens. The sequence continues at coordinate 1,010,776,026 of NC_056743.1, read as the reverse complement.
TTACTAGAAAAAAATCACAGGTTTAGTTTTGCTGGGACTGAGAATTAACTGAGAGCCAGACAGCCACAATTCAAACGCTGTGAAAAAAGCTGGGCTATTTCTAGGAGTTTAGAGAGTGAGGGGGCAGAACAGATGAGAGTGCAATCATCTGCGTACTTGTAGCTAAGTGGGTAGCAGTGTGAAGCTTTTTTATGAAGATGTACATGTGTGTGTGTGTGTGTATATATATACACACACATATATATATATATATATATATATATATATATCTATAAATAAATATCACTCTCGCACATACGCACGCACCTTACTCATTGCAACAATCATTTGCACAAGAGTCTTGTGCTGGTAAGGATCACAGGAAATGATAGATTCATTTTATACCTACGCTCTCTATAAAGGGGAACATTTTCCATAATGGCAAAAGCATAAGCATATAAAGGGAAGAGAAGGATGAACCCACTAAGCAGCAGAAAAAAAAAATTCTAAGCTTGTTTCCTGTCTTTCCTGTAAGTCGTCTAATCCAGATACAGATTTGCTGTATGCAGGACTGTTTGTAAGCTTCTGAGCCCCCAAGCCTTTCTGTGTTGGAGGGAAGCCTTCTAGTTTAATTTTGTTTCTTATAACTAGCTAGTTTTCTAGTTTCAGCACTCAGATCTGTTTCTTTGAGCTCAGCACTTGTTCAAAACTCATTGTAAGCACTAAATAAGCTGCAAATTACTACAACACTCAACTGTCCTCACTCGTCTAAAAGAAAACCGTTTTTAGTACTTAATAAATAAGCACCTATCCAGGCATGTCTAAGGGTCAGCTCCCGGTGTTTTCTCCTGTCTACCTGATGAATCTGGGCATCTTGGGGCAATGCAGCAATTGCCTTATGTACACAGACAACCCTCTCCTCCTACCACCCAAACACTACAACCTGTGAGAGATGCATTTATATAGCCAAACTGGAAGCAAAGCTCTCTTCACCAAAGACTTGACTAAACAGTCAAGAGGAGAAGGTAAACACCACACCACACTCATCACATAGTCCCTCAAAACCTACACCACCAAAACACATACACAGAATCACAAAACACACACCTACATTCGCGGAGGCTCTCAAAAAAATCTACCCAAGCAAACGGGACCTCCAAAACAGAAATGCAAGCAACCTCCACCCCCAACACAACCCAAATGACACATAGCCCACAAACTCAGTGTGCCACCCAATCACAGCCCATAAGGCATAACAACTTACCCAACACTCTAGTCATAGGTGACTCTATACTCAGGCAAACTGATGTTCCACTCACCAGGCTAAACAAGGAGAAAGTTACTGTCAGCTGCCTGTCAAGTGCCAGGATCCTCCACATAATGCATGCACTCAGGTCACTCCACAACAAGTACAAATATGACTCTGTCATTGCCCATGTTGGTGTGAATCACCTGAGATGTACCTCCCTGGAGTACATGAAAGGAGACATGGAGGAGCTGTCCTATCTTGCAGCCCAGGCAGGTATGACCCTAGCCCTGAGTAGCATCCTGCCATCACCCAGAATGATACCACAGTACAAGGACAAAATGATCGACTTCAACAATTGGCTAAGCTTCTGGCATCATTCTAAGGGGATCCAGTATCTGTCTGCCTGGGATGACATGATCAACAAACCACGATGCTTTGCCAGAGATGGCCTGCACCTGTCACCCTTGGGATTCCGGATACTGGCCAAGGCTCTTGCCACCCCTATAGTGCCTTTTTTAGGCAAGATTCAAATGACAAATTCACTACCATAACAGGTACAAGCAAGCAAAATCAGAGGGTAATGCTACTTAATGCTAGAAGTCTAAACCTCAAAATACACTCACTTGAGGCACTCCTTAAAATGGGGAACATCGACATCTGTGCAGTGACAGAGACCTGGTTCAAGGCTCCAGAGAGCACCCCTGCATTACCAGGCTATAATTCATACCACACCTTTTGGCCACCTAACCTGGACTGAAGCACTAAAGGCTGAGGCGTGTCCATATTCATTAAGAATATCCACACCTCCAGGCTAGTTGCTCATCATAATGCATCCAAGATTATCCAAGTGCAACTAACTCTGGGAAAGACAGCAATCCATATTGTAGCTTGCTACAGATCCCCCACCATGCCACAGGATACCCACTCCTCATTTCTTGATGCACTGGAAAATATTAGGGTACAACCTAACACCCTAATAATGGGCGATTTCAACTACCCCACCATTAACTGGGAAAACTACTCGTATACCAACTCTTGTAATCATCGTTTTCTGGAATTAATAAAATTCCAACACCTTGGATCAACTTATCCACACCCCCACCAGGGGCAGCAATATCCTAGACCTGGTCATAACCAACATGGGCAACCAGTGTTCCACACCAGAGGTCAGTTCCTTGTTGGTCAGATCCGACCACAAGCAAATCACCCTAGACAGCCACATCCCACCCCACCCCCATTAGGGAAACCACTGTAAAAATTTCTCCAAAGCCAACTTCACACTTCTTAAGACAGAAGTGGCAAACTTCATGACACCCATGCTGATGGACAATAGAGGTACAACTGCTGAATCCTATACAATTGCACTTTATAAGCACTTACACAAGTGCATGGATCGTGCAATCCCTAACAGAACCAAGATGCTATCCTCCAAAAAACGAAGCCAATCTGGTGGTGCCCTGCCATAAACAAACTCTACAACAGAAGAAAGAAACTGTTGCATAAAAAGAGTAAAATCCCATGACTGGAGGAACTTCGTGGTCAGCCTCAGTAAGAAGCTGAGATCCCTCAAAATCCTCCATAGCTAGTTACGAAAACAAAATCGCCACAGATTCTAAAGACAACCACAAAGCATTCTATAGCTATGTCAAGAATCTGAATGGCAACACTCAGATCTGCTCTGAGTTACAGCACAATGGCACTAAATATACAGAACCAACTGATATTGCCAACATCCTGGCAAATAGGTTCAGTGCTAACTTTACCCCTCTCTCATCCCCTAAACAGTCCATCTCTATACCAGAAGAATGCAAAGTTCCTGTAATCATGGCTGCGCAGGTAAAAAACACTCTCCAAAGCCAAGAACACAGCATCCATGGAACCCGACAACATCCCAGACTGCGTTCTGTATAAGCTACAGAATGAACTGGCACCCCACCTAAATACCATGTTCAATCATAGCCTCACCTTTGGCTTTGTGCCCACTGAATGGCACACAGCAATGGTTATCCCACTCCACAAAGGGGGAGCCACCAGGAACCCCGGGAACTACTGCTCCATTAGCCTGACTAGCCTGGTCTGCAAGGCTATGGAATGTATCATCATGGAACTTATAAATAATGACATTGGTAACCTCCAAACTCTGGACCCTACCCAGTTTGGTTTTGTAAAAGGCAGATCATGTCTCCTAAACCTGATAGACTTCTTTGAAGTGGTCACCAAAGACGTAGATGAGGGTAAGGTGGTTCACAAAGCCTATCTAGATCTCACCAAGGCTTTCAACACCATCCCCCACTCTGGAATTATAGATAAACTCACTAAACTAGGTACAAATCCCTATGTCACAAGTTGGGTTGCCAACTGGCTCACTGACAGAACCCACACTGTGAAAGTAGCACACTAAATCCAACTTCAGACCAGTGACAAGTGGAATACCGCAGGGTTCAGTCCTGGGTCCTCTCCTGTTTGGTATCTACTTCTCTGAAGTACAGGCTAACACAGATGGTGTTTGGCTAACAAAGTTCGCAGATGACTGCAAACTAGGAGCCATAATCAAAACTCCTAACGATGTGGACATCCTACAAAAGGGCCTCACTGAAACAGATGCCTGGTGTCAAAGCCATGGCCTCAAGCTCAATGCCAAAAAGTGCATTGTCATCCCTTTTGGTAAAAACTCTGTACCCATGAACTACCACGTAGGTGGTAGTCTACTTAACACCGAAAGTGTGATGAGACCTTGGGGCACAGGTGGACAGTAGTCTCTTCTTTGATAATCACATCACCACAGTGGTCAGGAAATCCTTCTACATGGCACACCTCATTACAAAAGGTTTCTCATCCAGGAAAAAAGAGGTCATTGTTCCCCTGTACTCATCACTCATTAGACCCATTATAGAGTACAATGCCCCTTTTGGTATGTACCTCACAAGACCTCTACAACAACTGGAAAGGCCACAGAAATACCTCACAAAGAGGATTACCGGCCTCAAACAGATGGCCTACACAGACAGTCTCAAAAATCTCCAGCATTACTCTGTGGCATATCGCTTACTCAGAGGCAATCTCTGCCTAACATACAAAGCTATGTCAAACCCAGAGCTGTTGGACATGCTGCACTTAAAGAAATCCCAATCCGTCAGAGTTACACACTCTAGGGACCTAAACCTTGTCACCATAATAAACAGAACATGCTGGAGGGATATATTCCTGTCCCAAAGGCTTCCCATTCTCTGTAACAAATTACCTATCTAGAGCAAACAAAGCTCCTCATTAGCGCTCTTCAAGAAATATCTTTATGACTGGATGGGAGATGGGAAATTCACCCCGGGGATCACTTCTGTGGCTCTACTTGACAGGGGCACAGGAAAATAATTTTTTTGGGTGGCAAAAGCCATGGTACCATTTGGCTAGGCTTGTATAGGCCCTAGGTCCAGTAGCCTAGTACCTACTTATGAACAACTGTGCTATCTAGAAAATAGTTTTAATGGGGCTGTACAAAGTTAACAATTCATACACATACAAACTTCAGAGAGCTACCATCTGGTATGCAGTATAGCAGACTGGACCGGAGTATCCCCTAGATCTGTTTTGAAGAGTTTTAGATGGGAGACTTATCACTGCTTACGATCAGTCTCTTAAGAAGGATTTATGACAGGAGATGACTGGCAGTCTGAAGTCAGTGGCTTTGGAGCAGCAGTAGTATGTTTGAGATCATAAGGTCCATTTTTGGTACCGGGTCCCTGTGAGTAATTATCATATTCTCACAGAGATCTGCTTGCTTTAAACTCTTGGACTGATTTTTAGTATCTTTTGTAGTTGCTCAAATACCTGGTCAGGCTTCATGCAGTAGCTCAACTATGTATTTTTTTCCTTTACCTGTAGTACAGGTGAGGGGGATATACTGCCAGCCATGTGGGAAGTCTGTACTGCTCTGGCATAATTCTACCCTTTGGTGGTGTTTGCCATGGTTATTGTCCATAGAAGGTTCAATGTTTCAGTACGGCATGCACATTTCTGCTCACAGCTGTTCACAGACTCTGATGAGACTGTTTCTTTTATGCACACCACATAAATGGCCAGACCATCTTGTGAGTTTTGAATTCCATAAGATGCCCTAGGTACTGATTAGGCATTTAAAAAAAATTTATGACTTAACAAAAATAGTGTAACATCAGGATCTGTGCCAGCATTGGCTGGCAAATTTTGAAGTTTGACATTTTTGTTTTTATAACGTACAACTATAAAAGAGCAAATGGTGCCCTTTTAAGATGTCAAATGTTCTTTACAGCCCATAGGAGTTTTCAGATTCTAGTACTTCTCTCATGTCTGGCCAATTTAATTGGCATAAACTTGCAGAATCATTATACACAGACTGGCCAAGTTTGTAGATATAAACTAAATTCATTTAAGTGATCTGTATTTCTCGGTTTGTAGCTGGTGACATGTTATCCTTGTACAGATTTTCTTCAGTCATGTTGTGAACCTAAGCATGTCATGAGTCAGAATAATGAGATATTCAGAATGGCTGCCAAGACAGTGTTTGGAGTACACCTTTTGGCATCATAGTGGTGAGCACAGAAGTGTTTACCAAATTTTTGCTAAAGTGGGGTTTGGCGGGTGAGGATGTTTGCCCAGGGGAAACAGAGTGCTCAAACACCAGACCTGATGTCACTGTCAGAATGCCAACTTATTAATTAGTTGCCCATGTGATTCACTTTTATGTATTAAATGGTCATCAAAGCTTAATGTTACTGTATATATTGTTCAGACATGCTTGTAGCACATTTTGGCTGATTGTGGTCACTGGAGCAGATTAACACACACAAGAAATTAATGAAACAGTTAAACCCACTTCCCAGAGCAAGAGCTTAACAGACATTTAGAAACCTTTGCGGTATAGAAAACTCTGGCTGCTTAGGTGGTGAGTCGCACGTTACAGTAAGTTACATGCATCAGATATCTGGATACCTTCGACAAGTCTAGGGAGAGGTTGTAGAAGAGCAGAGCTAGAGCAGGGAACAACGAAGGGAATGAAACAGAAGGAACAAAACAGAGACGCTAGAAAAGTAAATGTCATTCCTTTTCTTTCTCAGTTACTCCTCTTACTTTCTCTGACCACCCATGCGCCATTTTCACTACCCTTTGCTCCCTCTAGTCCTACATCACCCAAGGTTCCAGTTTAACCATTGGAATGGGGTCAGTGATTGTGGACTACAGTGGTATTCTCAAACATGTATCTGCAAATGGCCAAGTCAAAGACCCCCGGCTCAGAATCTGCCTTCGAGACAGTAGTGTCACTAGTAATATAGTGGATTTATATTTTTTTTGTTGGCATCTCAGAGTATATTGAGGTGATCAAGGAAGAAGAATTGACAGGATAAGGCAGAACACTTCTGTAAATGGTATATGAAAGCAGTTTTTTTATTCTTCATTTCATTGAGATTATGGTCTTCATAACGGCACAAATTTCTAACAATGCAGTTTAAAGAATGGCTTACTACTTAATATTAAAGGAGTTTATTCTGCTGCAATCAACAATCTAAAACAAGGGTATGCAATCTTTTATGAGTAGAGTGATCAAAACCCCAAGTTCTTGTACTGTACAAGTTCCATTCATACAAACTGTGCTTTTGCACATGTGTGTCAGAGATACTTATGATATTCAGATATGTACATATATTTTAAATATGTTGACTATATTTGCAATTAATTGCAGTCAATAAGTCTACTTAAGCAGTGGTGCAGGGGGTTGTCACTTATCCCCAGCCTATAATATCATATATGATGGGATAAAACTGGAACAGATAAGGAAAGTGATATTAGCCAATGTGAAACAATGAAAAAACAAAACAAGTGAATGCCAAGATGAACTGAGTGGTCTATGCATTAGAGGCTAACTGTATATGTACAAAAGCCAATAGAAAATCACAAAATTCTTGGCAAGAGATACAACCCCATTAACACATTTTGGAGACACACTGGCAGATGTCTATGGGATTCCTTGACTGACATAATTGCATGTCATTTGTGTTGAGGTAGATTAAAGGTAAAGCATAAAAACATATCTACACAAAGTACTAGACTAGCTGCCCTTGCAGGCGATTTTAAGCTTAGCCAACTTCCCTTTGTGTTCAAAATAACCTATCCCATTTGGATATAAATTAGCCTTACACATCCAGTGGCTGACAAGTATAAATTACCCTTAATGAAAATTACTGGGATCATACCACAGATAATTTGAGGGAACCCATGCATGGGATAAAGCATTTAGGAGATGCTTCTGTCCATTACTAGTACAGGGGGCAGTCCTGAGTTAAATTTTCTGTCTCCCATCCATAGATGTAAGTTGCTGTTGAATATGGACAGGGATGAACTTTGTTTTATGTGGATATGGAGTCTGTTCTAGAGTAGCAGTGTCCCTTGCATGATATGCATATATACATGTCCATCCAAGCCACTCCATTGATGTTGCATAAGAGGTTTAGATCCCTAGACCAAGTATTTCTGATGCCATTTGACAATGATGATGATGATGATTATGCACTACAATGTCTAAATCTCCTCTTTGACTCTGAACTGGGTTGGCAGGGTGGCCTAATGGTCAAGGTGTTTGCCTTACAAACACAAGGTTCAGGGTTTGTGTCTCACAAGGGATAATTGGCTAGGCTTAAAATGGCCCGCAAGGGCGGTTAGCTTAGTACTAATCTATAAACCTATAAACCTATTAGACTTTCATCTGTGCATCTCCTGAATCCCAATCAGATACAGATTCAGCCCACCAAGTTAAACTACCCTGAGGACTTTACATTTTTAAAGGTACAAACACCTCACACTGCTGAACTTATGCCAACTCCACACCTTACAGAAATATAATGCAAAGGAAACTTCTCCCCAAAAAAGAATCACTGTCAGCATAAAGGGAGAAGCTACATCAGTAGGGATTTTAATGGAAAACAGCAATCAGCATTAGGGAGTTTAACTTCCAGAGTGGTATTCTTTTAAAGTATATCTTGAAGTAGTGTAGGGCACTCAATATAGGATTAAGTCGAAGGGGTAAAAGTTGTCTTTTCAGACCTGTAGATGGTCAAGAGGAACCAGGAGCAGCTGCTGTGAGAGCAAATAAAAAGAAATTAAAAAAAGGAATTGGGCATCATTAATCTGCATTCCTTAAAAACAACTTAAAAAGGTCTTTTGTGAAACTACAAGCTAGGTGCACCTGTAAATCAAACTCAGCAGAGATTATACCATTTTGTTAGTGCAACACAGAACCTAATGTGGAGGACAGATCACGGTTTGCCTGTCTTGGTCTACAAAATGATTCTATATAATTTGTCAAGGACTAGAAGGGATACTAAATGCATATTCAATTATATTTTAAATAACTAAAATATGTCATGAGTAGAGGAATCTTAAAGAGCTGTAGTTGGGTATGGCCACTGGAAGCAGCTGTATACTGCCACTCACCGCTGAAAGGACTCAAAGGATTAATAAAAGTTATGGCATTAAGTGTTGATCCATGATGCAGCTGTAGGAACTATTTTAACTTTTGGCTGCATGGTAATTTTAAGCTCTATCTTGAAAAGAATTATATCATTGCTGGCAAAGTCGTAAGCCTTTACAAGCCAGAGGAGAGACTTTTTGGTGTAGGTGTGTGTGTGTTCCAGCCTACCTTGTACTGGAATTGGGCTCAGTTCCTTATAAATGTGTCCTTTGTTGCATGCTGACTGTATGTTGACAGTAATCCCCAGGAGATGAACACTTCTGCAGGCAGTTCTGCTTATCATAAATATACAGCTCAGAAATACTGTATTCAGAATATAGTAAGATGGAACCCCTCTTTTGTCAGATGGAGGTGATAAAATCCCACATTTCTGAAAAAAGCTGAGGGCTCAGAAAAAAATGGATGATGTGGGCAAATCTCTGCTACATTATAGACAACATAAAATAAATGTAACATCTGACTGGATAACATTTCAGAGTACTGATTAACATTCTATGATCAGAAAATAAATCACCTTTTATTATATTCCAGAGAAAAGCATACATGTTGTTTGTGACAGCACTCATCCCAATATTTTTATATGAATAGGAAAAATATTGATTATAAAGTATCAAACACTATCAATAACTTTTTTATTGTGTAGTTCAGACAAACGACTGAGCTTCATTACCTAGTCTTGTATGGAGTCCCTCAGTCTCCATTTCCTGATGTGGAACTCTTGAGTAAGTAATTTAATCAGACTGTGCTCCCAGGCTGCCACTCTTTATAGACTGGTGTAAAACTGTTGTTACAAGGTTGTTTGATGCATTTTAGACAAACTGCTTAGCAACTGTTTCACATTTGTTCTCACCTATGATATTTCTGTTCTACGGTTCGATAGAATTTTATATAGTTGTAGACATTGCTATTGGTCAGTACCTTATAATGTGATTGCCCATAACCAATTGTATGCACTGAAATACTGGGTTCACTATCCTATTTTACTATTCAAAGTACTGCATTTTTATTTTCTAATCCCTTCTATATCTATCTGTTTGTCCCCACTGCTCTAGGTTTGAATCTATCTTACAGTAGAACTGATAAAGTATCTACCTACCCGGTGAAAGGACCCCCAGCAAACAAATCTTCCTACACCTCCATAGCAAAGAACTTGCCATCCTGCTTAGGAACCCTGTTCACTAGGAGGCAAGAAAGTATGTGCTATTCTTACTTAGTGGTAACACTGTACACTTGTATATTCCTGCTATATTTATGTAACTATACAACCTAGCCAAGCCACCCAGCAGCCATACACTCCTCCCCACCCCTTACTTCTTATATTTTTCCCTCTTCTTGGACTGTCTCCTGCTACTTGATATCTTGTTCTTCACTCCCTGTGAGGTGTCCTGCACCTAGCTACTTTTAGGAGCCCTCGCAAATCCTGATACCTCTTATCTCTGCTCTCTCATCCCTACTGTAATTTCTCACTTTGCCCACTAGATGGTGCTCTAAACCAGGTCATCTTCTAATACTTCCATCTTTCTTCCGTTCTTAACCCTAGTCTCAGTTTAGCCCTGAGCACTCTAAACTAGACGTTGAACCTTCTCTTGGCCACCCTTGTTTTCCTCATAATTAACTACTTTTTTTCACTATTACTGTACCTCTGTATCCTGTACCTTCCCTGTTCTTCCTCCCACCATACCTACTCTTCCCACCTACTGCTCCCAGTAGTCAGCAGCCTACTGATTGTTTTCTGCTGCCATTCATCACTGACCTGTTCTTCCCGCTCCCTGTGGGCTCAATCCGCTCCCCTACCCCCAATTCCCACCCACCCCCAGTGCCCCTAGCCATATACTTCTGTAGCCACACCCCCACCCATGATCTTCCTATCGCTACCTACTTCCACCTAACAATCCCACCCCAATCTCTATATCACACTTGTTTATTACCTCTTTTCAAGCCCACTCCCTAACCTCTTCACAGAACACCCTCCATTACTAATATTTTCAGTTTTCCCTCTTAAACCACATTTATTTCATTTAACTGTACTCTTCTACCATTAACCTTCTATTCCTCATACTGCACTTTTCTCCTTCTCCCTCCTTTCCCTTATTCTATTTCTCTCCTTCACTCAACAAACTCCAACACCTTACCTACACAACCAAATGGACCCAACACTTAAGTATTATCATACTAACCTGCTACAACTCTTGCTTCTCTTACAATACCATACACACTAACCTCCATTGAACACTTGCTTCTCTTACAATACCATACACACTAACCTCCATTGAACACTTTTCCCTTCCTGGACATCGCCACCCCTACCAAGAAACTTGACCTGTTTCTCTCATTAACTCCCTCAACCATAGTAACATAACCTCCACCTATGTACTTCCAAAGTACCATAGATCTACCCATATTACTTACTTCCTTATAAAAAAAACCCCAAACTACTACTACAAAATCCTTAAACTTGTTCAATATCCACAGCCTCACCCACTACTAGATGGCGATATTCATCCTAACCCTGGCCCCAATACTGATATTACCAATAACCCACCTGACCTAACTACTCCAGCTATCTCCACCCTAAATAGATCATCCAACTCTCTCCTGATAGCTCACCTCAACATCCGTAGCATTAATAATAAAATCACCCACCTCCATGCACTCTTAGATGTGCACTCATTTGATAGTCTCTGCATTTCAGAGACATGGCTAAAGCCCTCAACTCTGGACCATGAGATCACCCCTCCTGGATACATCCCGAGATGTGACCGGATAACCAAAAAGGGTGGAGGGGTAGCTATTTTGTATAAATCTGAACTCCAACTTTCACCCTTCAAATTGCCCCTACCCTCAGAAACTAATTCTGAAACCCTTACTGCAAAACTACAAATAAATAGCTCCAAATGTATCCATCTAATTTGCACCCCCCCCTCAGGAAATAACATCTATACTCTTGAAAAAAATACTTAGTTACCTCTCTATCCACCTACCCCAAGAAACCATTGTGTTAGGTGACTTTAATATAGACTGGGATACCTGTAATTCCACCAATCCTACCAATCACATAAATCTTTATGGATTCACACAAATAACCACACCTACCAGAATCCACAAACCAAACAGTAAAGAAACCATCCTTGACTGGATCCTTCTAAACAGTCACCTTGACTCTTATAAACCAGGTACCCTTCCAGATGATATCAGTGACCACATGTTAACCTATATCAAACAAAAAAATTACAACCCCAACACTAATATTTTTAAAACCTCCCATTCCAAGAAATTCTTTAACCCTGACAGTTTCCAAAATGAACTTAAAGCATGCAACTGGTCACCATTGTTTTCATCTTGAACTTGTTGAAGCAGTAACCTACTTTAATACCAGATTTCTTCAAACCCTTTACTACCACGCCCCCTATCACTCGTCCCAAATAAGGACTAAAACTGCCCCCTGGCTCACAAAGCAAACTAGACAAAAGATCCTCCTCAGAAATAAAATTTGGCCAAATGGAGAACCTCCAGAAACCCAACAGACCACCTCTACTTTAAGCAGTTAAGAAATGCCACCAAGAAAGACATTCTCAAAGACAAAAAAGACTATTACCTCCACCTACAACAAACCCACCAACAACATCCACAAAAATTCTGTTCTGGCATTAACAAGCTTCTTCAACCTGGGCACTCTAAAACTCCTACCCCTTTAGGATTCAACCAAAATAACTCTAACCAAATTCCTGATGCTTTTAATAACTATTTTACTGATGCCATTCTATCCCTAGCTAATACTTTACCATCCACAACCACTCCCCCACTAAATACCACTAATACTCCATCACCAACCTTTCTTCTACAACCTGTACCTACATCCCTCATTTGCAAACTCCTAAAAAAACTTAAGCCATGTACCCCTTCTGCTGACGGTCTTCCAGCTGAATATCTGCAAATTGCAGCTAAAGCCATTGCCTATCCCATATCCATCATTATAAATAGAACAATTTTAGAAAGCAAAATCCCTTCATTATGGAAGGTTTCCGATATAATCCCCTTACATAAAGGTGGCCCATCTTCAGAACTCTCCAACTTTCGGCCTATCACCTTACTCTCTCCATTAGCTAAACTAATGGAAAAATGTACACACAGACAACTGCTCAACCACCTACTCCAAAATAATTTACTTGCCAACTGCCAGCATGGCTTTAGGCCTTACCATAGCACAACAACTGCCCTGCTATCCTTCTCGGACACCATTAACAAAAATCGAAACAACACTTTTTCCTCAGCATTATTCACTGACCACTCAAAAGCCTTTGATATGGTGAACCATCACATACTTATTGACATTCTAAAAGCTCAATCACTTCATCCTCAAACTTTACAATGGTTTAAATCCTATCTAGATAATAGACAGCAAGCAGTACTTTGGGAAAATAATCTTTCTTCATCTCTCCCTGTGAACATTGGAGTACCACAAGGCTCTATCTTAGGACCCCTTCTATTCTCTTTGTTCATTAATGATCTACATACCAACATACCCCAAGCCACCTGCATACAATATGCTGATAATGCCACCTTAATTTGTTCAGCCAAGTCCATAACCTCTCTCCAGTCCCTAATCCAAACAGTATTTAACAGTGTTGAACACTAGTTCATGAAACAATGCCTTCTTCTCAACCCCAAGAAAACAAAACTATTGCTCTTTGCTCCTACTCATAAGTCACATCAATTGCACTTCACAGTAACTTGTAACAATGGAACCAAAATATCCCCTGATACTACTACCAGTCTACTAGGGGTAACAATTGACAACAACCTTAGCTATGATGACCATATTAAATTCCACTATTACGTCAGTCAACAAAAAACTAGGCACCCTCTAAAGAATCAAAGCCTTCCTCACCCCTGTAGCCAAAATCACTATTGCTCAGACCTACCTTATCTCCACCCTGTTCTATGCTTCAGCTATATACACCAATTTATCTAAAACCAACCTCTCAACTTTCCACCAGTTATAATAACATAGCCAGATTTGCCACTGGCTCCCCATTTAGAACTCATCACTGTCATAACCTCAAATTAGAACTTGAGAACCAACTACTTTTTCAACAACTTGTTATCACCCAAAAGATCCTTGACTACCCTAATAACACCCCAATCCTCATCAACCTCATCACCCCCTACAAAAATCTTGCAACACTACACTCAGCAGATAAACTCCTAGTCTCTTCCATTAAATCCAACAACAAAGCTGGGGACTCACGTTTTACCAACACCATAGGGAAAAGTTGGAACCATCTCCCTAGTGAACTTTCCAACCTTTCTTCCTCTCTTCTTTATAAGAAGCATCTTAAAGAATATCTAAAAACTCACTGGCTTTGCCCCTGATCCAACACTGACTGATATCTCTTTCTTGCTCTCTCTCTTCACTTCTCTACTCTTCTTTTCTATGTTGCCTACCTGTAAAAGGTCATCCTTTTTAGAACTCAAGCGACTTCTATTATTGAACCCAAAAAAAAAAAAAAAAAAAGAAAAAAATTTTTATTTTTAAATCTCATTCATTATTGTTCATTACTCTCTCTCAAATTTTTGCTCTTTGTATTTTTTTTTCTTAGCTTATATTTACTAAAGGACTCTGTATAATTTGACCTCACCCTTAAGTAAAAATGTACCATTACTCACTTTAATATTTCTTTATACTGTATTTCTTTGTTTTGTCATTGTTTCTGCTTGGAGCTTTTCTCCCTGGGCCTCTACTGAAAATGGGCATGTATCCAGTTAGACTAGCCCGGTCAACAAATGTAAAATAAATAAAATAATAAATAAATAAATTTGCAGTGCCCCATCCAGTCATCCAGGTACAATGATTTGCTTACATCTTTAAGCTAAAGATACAAAAATACATTTTGCAGACAGGATAGATCCCAGAGGTCCTTTCAGGGGGAATAGCACCTATACTGCTTAAAATTTGGCAAGGACATTAGGTAGTTTTTATTTATTTTTTTACAAACTGGCAGAACACCAGATACTGTAACTCTCAATCTCTTTGCTCAGGAATTCTGGGCAATGCCAAAAATAATAGCAGAACAAAGGCTCAAAATCAGGAATATTTTTAAAATAGCACTCTAGTTCACTTAAAAAGCTAATGGAATAATGCAATTTGCGTCAACATGCATTTCTGAGACAATAAGAAGTATAAAATTCTGATGTCTGGATTAGACTGTCTAACCCTGAAGGATATACCAACAAATCAAACTTTTTACAAGATAAAGAACAAAATGAGGCAAAATCAAGGAAAGTAATATATGACTTACTCCTTAATGAGAAAAAAATAAAAGTCACTTACCCCTCCTGTTGTTTTTGAAAGCTGCTAAACAGTCACATATCTGGTGGGGCCGTGCCAGTGCTGCACAATATATTGCTTTTTGCTGAAAGTTGTGTGTGGGCAGCATGTGTGGCACGTGTGTGGGCATGTGTGTGCGTATAGCATGTGTGGCGCGTGTGTGGGCATGTGTGTGCAGTGTGTGTGTGTGTATATAGCATGTGTGGCACTTGTGTAGCATGTGTGTGTGTGTGTGTGTGTGTGTATAGCATGTGTGGCGCGTGTGTGTAGTATGTGTGAGCAGCATGTGTGTGTAGCATAGAAAGAGTAACAAGATGGCTAGAATTAGACTTTCTAGCACAATCAGCATTGCCATTATGCTTGTGTGACAGGGGACTTTTTTGCAGCATATTTAAGAGTAACAACCTGGCCATATTTTCTTTCACTTACCATCGCATACATAGCCACCTATCACATGTAAGGTCTATCTTGGCTTCATACACATCCTCTGTCTGCCACACCACCTGTTTAATGTCACTGTGGCACAGTGAATAACATTATTTCACAGTGCTTTGCTTTGGTTGAGTTCTTGGCTATGTATTTTTTTTCTGTGTGCATTTATCCATGTGCTCTGGTTAACCCCAGCAGGTTAGATGGAATTCTTCCAGTTTCCATGAAGGATTATGTGTGTCTAAGTAAAAGTATCAATGATTTTTATCTGTACCCACACCCACACATTTTGGGGTTTAAGAATACTGTCATCCTGGTTTCTTTAACTTTTCTCACAGACCTTGGAGGTGTACAAAGAAGGTTACTTTAGCTTGTGTAAAGGCAGTGCACTGTTTAGGAACAATTAAGTGGACTACATTAATGTAATCATTATTATTTCACTTTCCTGACAACCACACATCAGGCTCCTATGCAGGTTTCTGTCTTTGGGGAGTACGGGAGAGGAGGCATGCTATGTGTATGTATGACTGCAGTCACTTGAATCACCGTGAAAATCTGACCACCAGAGGGATGCACAGGCAATAATTTTTTTTTTTTTTTTTTTTTTGGTGGTGGTTTTAGGGAGGCAGGCAGGCAGTAGTACCATACAGGATTTGTGTATCTTCACAATAATTGTCTAGTTAGTTTGCTGTGAGCTACTAAATTTTGCCAGCTTTGAACATTAAGTCTTGGGCACCACTTATATTTTCCTTGAAATCCTGATGGTTTTTGCTCAGGCCACCATTGTTTAAAACTTTAGAAAAATGATCTAAAATACACTGCATAGCATCTATAATTCCTATGGCGTCTAGGGGCCCCATCTTAATGGAGTTATTTCCTAAATGGTTATTACTGTGCTGTCTTGGTCAGGAAAGATTCCTTCCTTAATCATAAATCCTATCCAAGCTATCACTGAATGAAAAGGTTGTGTGATAATAACAAAACAAGCTGAAGAGTAGAATGTGAGAAAAAACTGGCATGTGAAA